>NW_007074497.1:156881-241368 GCF_000164805.1 Carlito syrichta
ACGCCGCCGGGAGAAGCCGCGCGGCCGAGCCCGACTCTTCCTGACGTCGCTGCGGAGCCGCTGCTCTGCCGGCCACCGCCCACAGCCCGCAGACGGACCCGCAGCTGCCTCCCGAAGGGCTGGTCCCCTTGCGTCTCCATCTGCCCACGCGCCACAAGCCACCTCTGGAGCAGTCCCGGCCAAGCTGCCCAGGAATGTGATGCCCAGGGCCCTGCCTCCAGGCAGCCATGGGGCTGACGGGGGGGCGGCGGGTCTGTGTGGAGGGTATCACTGAGAGCAGAAGCCGGCCAGTCCCGGGTCCTCCTGTGGCCGTGGAATCTGAAGCGGGCCTGTGGGCGGTGTAGGAGCCATGGTGGGGGGGACGGCTGCATCATCCCATCCTCTGGACAGAGTCCTCCTGACTGCTACCCCTGCTTGGCCATGATACAGTGGCGCCAGAGGAGTGTAAACCAGATTGTCCAGCTTGGGCTTTTTTGGGGCCACTGGACAGGGGGTCTTCCCAGGCCGCTCCCTTTCCTTTCTTCTAGGGCGCTTCCCAGGGTCTTTGGCCAGAGGTCAGAGAGAAAGGGGGAGGAACTTCAGAGTGAAGGACCGTGCTATGCCTTTGCCGCACTGGAAGTCGTGGACCACCCCCACACATAAATGAGCAATTCTGTTCTGATGGGCTGGATGCACCCATACACATAGTCTTGTAAGATGGTCTCTAGCAATGCGGGGCTCTTGGTGGCCATTTTGGGTACAAGGCTGTATGTACAGCAGCCACATTTCTAAAGCATCAGGGACAAAACTAAACACATTTCTAGATCCCGAATGGCCTGAGTCCTGGGGAGGGACTTTGGGGATGTCACAAGTGGTTCAGCAGTTCTAAGGGGAGAGGCTGTGTGCGGTGGTGATGCTCTCATTCCTGTCTTGAGGAAGGGAGTCTGCAGCCATGGCTTCCCCTGCCCTTGTCAGAAGGGACTGAGAATCACACCCCTAGCCCTGTTGGAGATGCAATGTTTTTTTCATTCCATGGTAGTTTTATACACAAAGACTGTGTCATGCTCAGCCCGGTCTGCCTGCAGCTTTCATGAGCAGTAGACATGCATCTGGGTCCAACAGGGCATTCGTGCTCCTTGCTGCTCATGCCGTGTGGCTGGACTGCTCTCGCACACTCATTTTGCCAGCCCGGGTCAAGCAGTTTCCATCTGGCCTTCAGCTGGTAGCAATGGGTTGGACTTATACCTAGCCCAGACACCTCTGCTCTGCCCTGTAGAGGGAGTTGGTTGTCAAAGCCAAGGGTGCCTGTTTTTAGGTGACTGTCTCCTGGCTTATCTGAGGGCAAAATGTTCTTAACCTTCTGGTCTCTGAGATCATAGAGAAGGACTCTGGTGTTTGCCCAAATGGCAGTTGAGAACCCAGTCCTGAAAAGTTATTTTCTTAGTCTAGGGGCTCATGTGAGCCCTGGACTAGGGGTGATTTAGTTGTGTTTTTTCAACTCACCTCATAATTAATGTAGAAAAAATTCTTTGGCATGTTTCCTCCTGGGTGCCGACTGCCCTTAAAGCCGTTCTGTACAGAGAAATGCCCCGTTGTCAGAAATCTTCTCGCTATGCTAGGTCTGTGCTTTCGGGAACTGCAAGTGGTTCACTGAAGTCTCCTAGGTTGGCCAGCCAAGGAGGGAGAGAAATTTTACCTAGCTGGGACTCACGTTTTTATGGAGAAGAAGGAATGTTAGGAAAGTCAGTAAACTTGCAGTCCCTCCTGGCCCCATGAACATGAATAGCAGCAGAAGAAAAAGCCCCAGCCGCCTGTTATTTACCCCTAGCACAAAGGCAGCCTCCCTCCCAGCACCTTCCTTTTATTTCCAGTCACTCTGACAGAAATACATTACTGGCTGAATACGCCTTCCCACAATACCGTCCATCACACAGGTATCGGGGGTCCGAGGGTAAGATGAACTTTAAACACACCTGGCACCGCTGGCTCCCGCCTTTGTGCTTGGGGTGGCTGCCAGCCAGCTGGCTGCACTGTCCCTGTTCACATGCTCTCCAGAGGAATCCCAACAGACTGCCTTCTTTTTGTGGCCATGTATTATTCTAAAATCAGGCTATTCAGTGCCTGGGGAGAATCTGGGCAACCTCTCCGGTAAGTAGCCCTCTCAGGCCCATATGGCTCCAAGGAGCTTAGAGCTGTCAGCCAAGAGAATTTTCCATGAGAGGGAAGACTCTCTGGGGTCCTCTGCTCTCTCCTCACCTTTAGCAGTGAATAGAACAGGTTTTCCAAGGTCCTCGGGTGATTCCACCCAGCGCTGCGTTGCTGACTGCACGATGCTGTCCCTCTGGCCCCTTGTGGATTCCTTGAAAGAGGGGGCGGTGCCTGAGCTGTGGACCGTTTCCCCAGTTTTATGCATCTGGAATTGAGAGCCTTTTCTTCCCAGAGTTGTGGCAAATAAAGAAAGAAAGTACTTAATTGGCAGTAATTCTCTACCGTGGCTGAACTCCTCTCCCTCACCGCACGCGACTTTAAGATGCAACTCGGCTTTCAACCTTTCCTATGACTGGCTAGGAAATTACCCCGTCTGGAGGGAGAATGACTCAGGAGTCGGTCTCAGTCTTCCTCTCCAGCTGCTAAAAGTTCATTTGTTTAAACTTTCCTTCTCCCGAGATAACATATTCCAGAGGCCAGTGAAAAGAAACTGTGGTGTGTGGAAAGGTCTTTCAAGTCGGTCTGTCCTTGGTTGAGAGATTGAACTGTTCAGGAGGATATTGATGCTTTCCTGGTTCTCAAAGCCCTGAGGTGATGAGGCTAGGGTGGCACTTTGGATTTGAGACTGATAAGACTTTTTTTTATTTTTTATTTTTTTATTTTGAGGTTTAGATTTATTTATTTATTTTTTTTAGAGACAGTCTCACTCTGTCAACCAGTCTGGAGTGCCATCATGCTGATCATAGCTCACTGCAGTCTTTTTTTTCATAGATAACTCATTATTATCCTTTATTTATTTATTTTTAAAAATTATTATTTATTTATTTATTTTTCTATTGTGGGGTACAGTTAAGGGTTAGATATACAAATATGCTCCGTTCAGGCACCCTTGTTGATAAGAGGTGTCTACCCGTTTTCTGTTTTTTTTTTTAAATGAAACACTGGAGTCCTCCGTGATTATCAGTCGGGAAATTCATAGTAGTGTTTATCTGGAGAGGAAGGAGAAGACAAAGTGGACTTCAAGACAGTCAATTGGGTTGCTCATTGTCAAACAATCACTTAGAGAGCGTTTGCTCTGGCCGTTGAGTGTCATTGCTATTAGCCACTTAATCCTGGTGAGAGGCCATGCTCTGGGTCACCCCCATTTTAGAGATAAAATTCAGCCCTGCTTTTCTTCTCTGTGTGATCTCAGCACGGGCAGCTGAGTGTTGCTTTGACTTTGGTAAGCAGAGCCCTTCCCAAAGCCCTTGTTATTTGCTGGAAACAAAATTGCATCTTGACCGCAAACGAGATTCAAGAGCATAGGAACAAGCACTTTTGGAAGAACTAAAGGAGATGACAAAGCCATCATTGCAGACATCAGATCCCCTCCCTGAATTTGCATGCTCTTTCTCTCTCTCTCCTTCTTCCCTGCCTGCCCTACTAGAATCCTGCAGTATTCACCTAGCTGTGAGAGAACATTGTGAAATTCCGGATTTGCTGCAGGAACTTGAAGACATGGAAAACACAGACTCCTTGCTCAGTCTGTCCTGTCTTCTGCCAATGCAATCTGATGGAGCCATGGGCGTGCCAGATACAGTCCAACTAAATAAATCTCTGAGAACACAAAATAAAAGCACTCTCACATTTTCCTTTTGTTTTCTGTAGGAAGCCATTCTCAGTGTGTGAGTGGTGTCAGATGCAATAATCCAGAATACAGCTCCAGGAAGAAAAATGTGTCTGAAAGTGAATGATCACTCATTTCCCATCCCCCACCCCCACCCCCGCCATTTTTATATTGGGTGAGTCGCTGGGGTGGCTGCTGACAGCTCCTGTTGGCCCGCCAGGATTGAGGGGATGATAACAGGGGCTTGCTAAGGCCTGGAGTTGCTGCCAGATCTACACAGGTCATTGAGCTCCAGCTAGGGAGAGTTTTGAACTTTGGCCCTCTGGGCCACGTCCATCTTGGCAGTACGTCAGAAGAAGACCACACCCCTCGATTCCAAGCCTCCATAATGGCCCAGGCCTCTCCAGGGGATCCTATGGGTATGTTCTTGCCAAGTACGTCCACTGTAGAAGTCTGGAAGCACTTAAGTCATACATACTCTTTGGGCAGATGAAACATGATGATTCTGGGGCTGCCCTCACCAGGCCCCAGACGGCTGCCCTGTTTGGGACACCTGCTTATTCACTGGAAAAGGGCAGTGTGACAGGACTATGTGAGGTGATTACACAGGGGTATTTGCCAAGTCAAGATTTCAAAATGCTCTTTCAGAACTGGAAGGTTTTTGCCACCGAATGGTTAATCTTAACCCTGCATTATTTACCCTCGTCTATTATCCATATTCCACATTCTTCCTTTCAATACAAGATCTAGTCCACAGTCATATATTGCATTTGTGATCGCATATCGTCAGGTCTCTTTAAATAACCTTTAATACGGAATGGTTTTTCAGCCTTTCTCTGTCTTTTATGACACTGATATTTTATTGAAGACCAGGTCGGGATACAGGATGTTCCTCAACTTGTGTTTGTCAGATGATTTTTTTCATGATTAGATTCAGATCCCACATCTCTGGCCGAAATGCTGTATTCTTTCAGGATAATGTACCTGGAGTCACATGCTGTCCATCTGTCCCTCATTGGCGAGTTAATTTTGATTTCCTGGTCAAGATATTGTCTGTTACTACACTGAATAGTGACTGTTTTCCCTTATAACTAATAATTGATCTGTGAGGAGACTCTTTGATATGCAAATATTCTCCTTATCAAAACCCATCACCTTCCCTGAACTTAGCATCCATTGATGATTCTTGCCCCAGTCAATCTTTATTGGTCAAAAACAGTGATTTTCCAGTCCCACTACTTTCTTCACAATTATCAGTTAGCATTCTCCTCTGATGATGTACACTCTCTCCCTCTCCCCTTTCTTCTCCCCTTCGGTTGCTGCTGCTACTTCATCAGTATAGTCTCAGATTCCTATTTTATTCAATGGGTTATAATATATCACTGTCATTATTTATTTTGTGTTCCAGTTGTACTAGGTTTAGCCAGTGAGAACCCCTTCATATTTGGCTCCTGTCTCCTTTTGACATGCCACTATCGTTATTTTGAGTACTTCTTTATTTTCTAATCGAAACAAGATGTTCTCGGCTTACTTTGTATTTTCCCTGCCCTAGTCCTGGAATCAGTCATGTTCCTCAGGGTCCCTACTTCCTTTTAGTGGAGAGTGGAATTTAAAAACCAAGATCTAGTCTGGGTGCAGTGGCTCATGCCTGTAATCTCTGCACTTTGGGAGGCTGAGGCAGGAGGATTACTTGAGCCCAGGAGTTGGAGGCTGTGGTGAGCTATAATGGCGCAGAGCGAGACTCTCTGTCTCTAAAAAAACAAAACAAAACAAAAAACAAAAAAACAAAAAAACAACCAAGATCTAGGCCCCAGGTATGCCTGATGCTACTGGAGTGTCGTTGCTTCTAGGCCCCTTCAAATCTAGGATACACACACACAAGCACACACATGCCCTCTCTCTCTCAAATACACATCTCCCACCCATCCTAGCTTTGAAATATACACACATGTATATATATACACACACACACATACATTTAAAGTTTTCCATACATATTTGAAGATGTATAACTATATAGATATATGTTTGTATGTGTTATGAACACATATCTTCATGAGTACTTGCTGTTGCCCCCAAGTCAGTTTCATTCCCACGGGTTCTTCATTGCCTCTCCATCCCATAATTGAATCTTCCCTCTTCCATGTTTATAACCTTTACTCCCAACACTATCACATATTTACTTGTAGTCTCAATCCTCTACTATATATACATAGAGATAGTTTCAAAATTTCTATACCTATATGCCCTGAAAAACACATCTCATTAAAAGAGTTCACAAGTAGTTTTCAGTTCTTTTGTCTCTATACTGAGGGTATATAGGCAATACAGTAGACTTTGTTCAAATATCACTCAGATTGCTTCTTTTTAGTGTGGTTCTGAATTTGGATTCATCAGATGTTTTCTTATAATTGGATTTATTTGAAATACAGTTTGGTTCATTTGCTTCTGTTTGCTTTCTTTTGTTTTTTGTTGCCCTCAGCCTTGCTGATTTAATTTTGTCCTTTATTCTGTAGGATATGAAAGTACTTCCAAAAGTCAAGGGTAATACAAAAAAATATACTCAGAGAAGTGTCACTTCTATCCCTTGTACCATGTCTCCTCCTGCATCCCCTAAAAGGTGATCAATGTTGTACTTACCTGGTTTTTTTCTTCTGTTTCTTTTTTGCAAAAATAAGCAAACACATGTATGTTTTTCAGTTTCCTCTTTCTTACACAAAAGTAGCATACTATGTGTATTATTTTTCACCTTGCTTTTTTCCCCTTAACCATATACTCTAGAAATCACTCCCCCTTCCTTCTTCAGCAGTGTATTACTCCGTTGTATATAACATAGTTTTTGTTTCAACCAGTCTCCTATGTCTGAGAATTTAAGTAGTTTTCAATATGATGCTGCAATGAATAAATTTGTATGTGTGCACATTCTTACTGAAGGTGTAAATTTAGAGTAATTTCTTAGAAGTAAAATTGCCGGATTAAAGTAAGCGAATATGTAATTCTGTTAGAACCTCTTCACAGCAGGTGTGCAATACTGCATTCCCACTAGTAATATATGAGAACGCTCATTTCCTTACAACTTTGTTCAGAGTGTAGTCAAGATTTTGAATTTTTACCAATATGATGGATGAGAAATAGTATCTTAGTGAAGTCTTAATTTGCATTTCTCTGATTGTGTGTAAAGTTGACCACTTTTTTCATACATTTTAGAGGCATTTTTATATATTTTTGATGAATTGTCTGTTTTTGTTTTTTAAAGGTATGCTAGTTCTTTATCAAATATTTTCTTCCAGTTTGATATTTGTCTTTGGATTTATCTTGTGTGTTTTTTTTTCTGTAAAAAAAAATTAAAACTATAGTTAAAGTTATCAAATTTCTTATTTGATTTCATTCAGATTTTGACTCATAGTTAGAAAGCGTTGCTACACCCAGGTTATGGAAGAATTCACTCACATTTTCTTTTAGTACTAGTGCAGCTTAATTTGCAACATTTAGAGCTGTAATCTATTTGGAATTTATTTTTGTGTGTGATGTGCAGAGTGGATCTCATTTTACTTTTCCATCTGTCTATCCAGTGCACCAACACCATTTATTATAAGGTCATCTTTGATTGAGTGATGTGAGATATCACATTTATCATGTACTAGATTTTCACATGTAGTTGGGTTTATTTCTGGAACTTGGAGTTCTAGTCCACTGGTTCCCCTTTTCCTTTATGTGTCATTACCACACTCTTTTAATTATAGAGTCTTTATAATATTTAAAAATATCTGGTAGGGCTAGTTCCTTCCTTATAACTTTTCATTTTCAATGTTGTTCTACCCAAGTTAATTTTTCCACATGAACCTTAGTATCAACTCATCTAACTCCAGAAAAAAGCTGTTTAGAATTCTTAATGGGATTATATTAAGTTTGTAAATTAACTGAGGGAGAACTAACAGTTTAATGATATTGAGACATCCTGACCAAGAACAAGGGATATAGTTTCTATTTTTTTTTAAGTCTAATTTTGTATTTTTAGGGGCATGTTGTTATGATTTTCTTTGTATAGGTGTTCATTGTTTCTTATTAGGTTTATTCCTAAGTATTTTATCATTTCCATTGCTTTTGTAAATGGGGGCTTCTTTCCTGTTACATCTTATAATTGGTTATTATTTGTGCCTATAAAGGCCACTGACTTTTTGTGTTAATTTTATATCCTATTGCCTTGCTGAATTATTTTATTGTTTGAGTTACTTCAATGGCTCTCAATATGTGGTTTGGGTACCCTTGGGGGCTCCTGAGATTTTATTAGTGAATTCACAAGGTCAAAACCATTTTCATGATACTGAGACTTTCATATTTATGATACTAAGACGCAATTTTCCCTTTTAACTTTCCTTCCTTCTTGAGTGTACAGTGGAGTTTTCTGTAGGCTGTGTAACGCATACTATCACAACAGACTGAATGCAGGAGCAGATACGAAAATTCAGCTGTCTTCTCTTAAGCTCAACAATAAAGAGATGTAAAATGTCCTTCTTCTCCCTGAAAATTTTTGTTTACGGTTATTTTTCAAAAATGTGCTATTTACGGTAACATGTTTATTATTGTTACTTTAAAATTAATAAACATTTTCGCAGTTTTAATTTATAATCTAGTAAATAATAGCAGCCAAAACTCACATAAACAAAAGCTCTTTAAGGTTCTTGATTTTTTAAGAGTGTAAAGGAGTTTTTAAATATAAGATTTTGAGAAGTTCTATCATTTATTCTTGGGATTTTTAGATCTATTGTGGTATCCTCTGAAATAGACTTAGATTTCCCTCTTTTTTTTTTTTTAATTCTCTTCTTTTTTTGTCTAATTGCGTTAGCTAATACTTCCAATACAATGTTAGCGGGGGAAGTAGGTATCTGTGCCTCGTTCTTTCCTTTCGTAGGAATGCCTCTAGTGTTTCTCCTTTAAGTACTGAGGTGCTGGCTTAGGACTACGTGTCTTATGTTTTATTTACTGAGTTTCTCTATCTACTTGATGTATTTTCATTGTTTTCTAAAAAGGAGATGTTAAAATTCTTTTGGCATTTAGAAAGTTTTGTAATTTTGATCTAGTGCTTTCCATTGTGTTTATACCTTTTATGGTGACCTTAATTCTCTCATTTCTTACTTAAACTTTTACTATCTGGTCTATCGTTATTACATGATAGCTTCTGATTCTCACCTATTATTTAAACAATAATCAGTGGGCATATTTTACTTTCTCCTTTGCTACCATGTTTAAAGTTATATTCTTTCTACTTTGTCAGAGCATATTGATAGAATTTTCCAAAACCATGACCCCACCTTGTTTTAATCTTAGTCCCATTTAAATTATTACCATCAGTCCTTTTGCTGAAGCTACTCTAATTGTCTCTCAGTTGGACACAACTTGGAGAAAGGCTGGATATAATATCCTTGGCTTGCCCTTGCATTCCTCAAATGTCTTGAAAATGCAGCTCCACGCTTGCCCAACTCTATTTGTTGTTCTTAGGAAGTCTGAGGTCAGCCTAAGTTTATAACATGAATAAAATTTGATCTTTTTTGCCTGTAGGTTGTGAGGATTTTTTCTTTGTCATTACAGTCTAATAGTTTTACTAGGATACATCTCAGAGTTGTTCATTCCAAATCAGTTTTCCAAGTCACATAGTGGACCTTTTCAATATGTTGATTTAGGATCTATCTTGTTTCTGGAAAGTTTTCTTGGGTTATATTTCCAATTATTATTTCTGTTTCATTGTTTTATTTTTCTTCATGGACTCCAATTATACATAGGTTAGACCTTCTTTGCCTGCCTTACATTCCAACCACTTTCGGATTTTTTAAAAACCTCTTTCTTAATTTATTTTCACTTGATTGCTTTAATACCTTCCTTAATGCTTCTTTTAAAATTTTCATTTGAACCTATTTTCTCTTGGGCAACTTGTAATTTGTTCTTCTCTGAGATAGTTTTACCTTTTTCAATTTATTTTCTGGAATTTATCAACTCTCTTTGCATTTTTCCATGACTTTTTGAAGTTCTTTTCTATTTTTAGTTTTTATCTCTGCTTCTAGTTTTTTAAGAAAATCTTCAAATGATTAATTCATAATATTTAATTTAGTTTGAAATGTTATATTACAATTTACTTCTTCATGGTTGATATTTTTTGGGGAAATTTTCATTAGCTAAAATGTTTTAAATGCATCTTTTATCTTTTTTTTTAAAAATAATACCTTAGTATGGAGTTAGTCCAAATTTTCCCCTGATTTCTAGGCATGTTGTGGCAAGTGCCTATTTTAAGAGTGCCCTCTTCTGTTAATATGAAGAAGAGCAGTCAATATGGTGAAGTTTATTGAATAAATAGGGAGGGGGGAGGGCCTGGTGTGTTTTATTCTCTTATTTTGTTTTTTCCCTCAAGGATTCTTAATTTCTTCTTTTTCTTTACTGTCACACCTCAAGGGGCTATACTTATTCTATATTTATTTCTTTCTCCTCCCAAAAGTAATGCTTTTTTGAACTTGTCACTTCTGACCTTACTCACTTTCAAGTACCTTCCTGTTAGCTGATACTGTTAACTACTAAGTTTCATACTCATGTTCATTATTTTGCATTTAGTGCTGAACTTTTCCTCCTTGGGGTGGTTCTGTGTTTCATCTATGTTCTCCATTCTCCACTCTTCTTTTTCCATGGAATTCCTTAAGACTCCCCTTTCCTGCCCACAGACTTCCAGTAGTGGTAGATATTTTATTAAATTTTGGTATTTGCCTTCTTAAATGTAATTTGAAGTTTATAGTATTTGACTCCTAGAAATTCTGAAAACGTGTCAGGCATAGATTATTATTATTTTTTTTGGCTTGTTTTTTTCCCTTGTTGATCTTAGCTTTGTGTGTATGTGTGTATTAAGATGTGAGGAGCTGTTTGAATTTAGGAGGCCAACATTACCTTTTAGACTTATTGCTCTTTAAACAGTGAAAACACTAGTTTTCAAAGAAACCTTTGTCATTTCAACAAATGCTTTTTGAAACTACTTGGACTTACATAGTTGGAGTTGATAAAAACCACTGTGTTAGTTCTGTTTCCATTTATTTTCAGTGGGAGAAATGCCCCCTGGTGGAAGTTTTTAGAAATATTTTCATATAGCATAGAATGCAAACCTCTCTTGGGAGAGAGGAGGTCCCTATGGAAAGATAATTGCTCCTCTTAAAAACACTTTCCCTGTGGAAGCCATTTCAATTTTAATGCTGGCTTTTTTCTGCTATTCCTTAGGGTTCAAGAACCCCTGCTCTCTTCATCTATAAGAAGCTGGTCACTGGCATATTGTTAAGTATGCAGTAATTAGTTTTAGGCATAAACAAATACTCTAAGTTTTATACTTTCTCTTGATAGAAATGATCTCAGAGGAGTTGCCTTCTCTTTTCACCTTTACAGGTAAGAAGAGCCTTGGTTCTTACAAGTGGCTCTTAACGAGAGAATCACACAATCAGGGGTTTGTCCTTCTAATGAGGCAACCACATGCTGATTACTTCTTGGAGCTGCTGGTTTGGTGTGTCCGTCAGTGGTTTCCTAGGGCTTTTGTTACTCAATTTCCAATAAGTGTTTTCTTTTCCCTAAAAGAATCTTCATAAAAACTGAAAGCAGTGTGGCAAAGATTTCTTAAACAAGATACAAAAACTGTTAATCATACAAGAAAATATGTTTGTAAATTAGACCCTATTAAACTTACAGACTTCTCTTTATCGAAAGACACCATTAGGAAAATGAAAAAGTAAGTTATAGACTAGAAGACACAGAACTTATGTCTGAAGCATGACTTGTCCACAAAATATATAACTTGAACAAATTCACAAGAAAAAGAGGATAACCCACTAGAAAAATGTACAAAAGACTTGGAAAGACACTTCATAAAAAGATATGCAAATGGCAAAAAAAAAAAAAAAGAAAAGAAAAAGTGTTCAGTTTCATTAGTCATTAGGGAACTATAAATTGAAAGCACAATGAGACACATTGCACATCCACAAGAATGACTAATGTAAAATAACCAGCCCAGAAAAGACACCAGGATGTTGAATGCCAGAAATCTCATATACTTTGGATAAGTTAAACATATGCCTTCTGATGACACAGCCATTCCATTCTAGGTGTATACCCAACAGAAATTCATTCATTTAAATATCAAAGAACATGTCAGAATGTCCATCAATGTCATTTGTGATAGCTTCAACTGGAAGCCACCAAGTTCCCATCAAGAGTGAAATGGATAAGGGAATTGTGGTATAAATTCATACGATGGAATACTATACTGCAATGCAAATGAACAGTTTACAGCTATATGCAACAATACAGAATGAATCTCACAAATGTAAAATTTTACTTCAATAAAAGTAAACATACAAACAAACAAACCAAGGGACAAAAATAGGTTGCACAAAAGTCAAAAGCTTATACCCAGGTGGGAGGTATTCCTATGGCTTTGTGTGTATAATGAGATCCTCCACATTCAAGATTAGCAAGGACTCATACCCTCGGGCACAAATGGGCCAGCATGGCCTCCTGGCTAGCCTCCCAGCAAGCTGGAGGAGGGAAGCCTTTGGTCTGGGAACAACCTAAAACAAATACAGGGTCTCTTCACCATCAGAAGTTCATTGAGAATTTCTTTGCTTTTAATTAAATGTTAACTACCTAGGCAGTGTAGAAATAGAATTTCCTTGTCAATTTAAAACACATGATGTCTTAGATATACTTTTTTTTTTTTTTTGAGTTGGAGTCTCACTCTGTCGCCCAGACTCGAGTGCAGTGGCAGCTCCTGGCCACTGCAGCCTCGACCTCCTGGGCTCCAGCGATCCTTCCGCCTCAACCTTCCAAGTAGCTGGAATTACAGGCATGCGCTACCACACCCGGCTGACAGATATACTTTAAAATAATATAGGGGTGGAGGTGGGCGGGGCCATGGTTGAAATGAGATTGGCCATGAATTGATGATTGTTGAAGCTGGGTAAATGGATACCTGGGACCTTGTCATGCTATTCTATTTTTGCATGTGCTTGAAATTTTCCATGATACAAAGTAAACACACAAGCACATAATTACTGAAAAGGCTTGTGTCCTGGTAGAGCACTAAGCCTCAGGGACCAGGGCGTGCCCCTCTCTTCCTCTACTGCCCACTCCCGTTGAGCACTGATATCTGTGAGTTTTATCTCAGAAGGAAACCGATGACACATTCTACCTGGGACTGTTGTACTAAGGGACGGTAGAAAAAACTGTGGTCAGGGGAATTCATAGAGTGTCGTGCAGCACCCCAGGGCTTGCTGCCATGGAAGCCTTTCTCCCCTTAGGCCCAAAGAACCGGAATCTGGAAGAAGGGAGTGTGGCCACTTGGAAAGGAGCCATGACCTTGGGCTGAGGGAGACCTCTGGGGGTGGTAGACTAGGCAGATAAATACTCCAACCTCATTTCACTCCTTCCTTTAGTCTCTTGCTGGCACCCCCCACTGGCTTGGAGGTGAGGCAGCCCACTGATACAGTCCGTGCCAAGGAGCGGGGCGGGGGGGACCCAGAGCGGGTGCAGAAGCGTGGCATGTGGCCCTGCAAGGGCAGACAGGCTATCTCTGGGAGAGGGTGGGCCTTGCCAGATGTCTTTCTGTGCACTTACACGTGTGTTTATGGATCCAGAGTCAATCTGTGGTTTTGTTTTCATTGCTTTTTTAATAGTAGAATGCCTCATCCACAACTTGTGACTTTCACGCATCAGTGCTCTTTCCATGCCAGCACATCAAGTTCAACCTCGTTCTCGCTTTGTGGCTGGTGGTATTCCACAGTGTTGACAGACCCTAGTTGATGTTGCCATCTCCTTGCGACAGAGCTGAAGTTGTTTCCTTCCGGAGAACTTGTTCCCTTCGCTCTGGGAGCTCGCTTGACATCCTGGGAACATCTGGGAAGTTGCATCTTCATGTATGCAATATGTCATTTGTTCCCATGGCATCTCATGTTTGGTTGAAAGGTTTTTTGGTGTTGTATATATCCTTTAACTGTCCAAACAGCCCTGATTTTGGGCAGCTGGAACTAATGAGAAGAGAGTCAGGTGGAGAAGGCAGTGAGGACTGGATTAGGCATTGGGAGACTTGAGATTAAGTTTGAGCTTTGCCACCCTGCCACTGTGTGACCTTGGGCAAGTTGCTTAACCTCTCTACACCCCGATTTCTCATCTGCAAACTGAAGATGATGCTCATGCCTGCACACACCTGCAATTCAACCATGAGTTGTTACTCTTGTAAGGGTACCCTGAGACAAAGGGTGAAAATCCACACAGATGCAACTCTTTTCTCTTACATCCTGGCTGCCAATCTGGCCAGGAAAGGAAGATTGTTTGGGTTTAAGACAGAAACCAGCGACAGTCCCCTCTCAGGGTACAAGGCTCATGCTCCTGTCCTTGAAGTTTCTTCCTGCAGCTGTGACAATGGGAGTATTGTCAAGAAGCACCCTGTCTCCTGCCTCCACCACCCCCGTGCCCTGCCCCACAGCCATGGCTCAGACTCAGTTTCCCTGAGTGACAGGGCTTCCCCAGACTAATGCCAGTCTGACACTGTACTTTGGGGCAATCTCTTCCATGGGTTAATTTGCTATAAGATTTTCACTCCTTCCTGGAAGTCTGAGTCGATTTTTCTGTTTAGGGTCGGGAGGCCAGCAGCTGGTCTTTCCCTCTGCCCTGACTCTGGATCGGGGAGGCAGTATGTGCCAACGTCACCACCTGCAAGCAGGATGACAAGCTAGGAAATGGGTCTGTGTCCCTCACTTCTTCTGAAGACTTAAAACTCACATTCTTCAGAAAACTTCCTCTCATAATCAACTGCAGCTGACGTTTCTAGAGCGTGTACTCTCTGCCAAGTATTTTCCATATACTATTTCACTGAGTCCTCACCACAGCCTCACCATTAACTATTATTATCTCAATTTTACAGGTGCGGACACCTAGGCCCAGAGAGTTTAAGTCACTTGACTTAAAATGATGAGATCATTTTAAGTGAGAAAGAGGAAGGTTAGTATTCAAACCCCAGTCTCTCTATGACCCAAGTCCTTGGTCACTATGCCATCTGCCCTCCTGGCTTACCCTGTCATCTCTGATGTCACTCTGACCTTTGTTTCTTGGGTTTTCTGTGTGATTTGATCCATGATATGTCTGTCCTATCCTCATGTGCCTTATTCCCCAGAACAGAGTGAATGTATTTTCTCTTCTTTTCTTCCTCCCCAGAGCTGCTGGGACAGTGTTGTGTATACAGTAGGAGCTCAGTGAATGCTAATTTGTTGCGAAGATCCCACTAGGGGTGCTGTTGGCAGGCCCAGCATACCAGAGAGGCAGCATTGGCCCTTTATGGAAGTTATCAGGAAGATGAATAAGGCTTGAAACGCGAGACCCTGGCAGGCTGACTCAGACCTCACAGAATGGCTGGCCCTGGCCTTTGAAGAGCTGAGAGCTATTTACATCCTGCTAATGGACCTTGCTTGCTGCAAGCAGCCAAGGCCTGAATAAATACCAGGGCCACGGAGTGTGCGAGGACATGAATGCAGGAAAAAATCCCCTCCTCACCCTCAGCAGTGTGGGATCCCTGGGACCCATAAGTTGACGGGGAGGCAGGCAGGACTCTAGTCTGGTGGGAAGCCGCACGCAGCAGGCCTGTACGTGGTGATGGAATAGTTTCTAGGAGGCGGCGGGGTATGTAGAAGTTTCTCCCCATGTGAGGTTCTTTACATAAATAAATGGTGACCAGCTGTTACTCTTCTTATTAGAATGAACATCCATCATGGCTTGTTTCAAATATAAGTCTGGGAGGGAGAAGCTCAGACTCCCATGAAAGGCAACGCTACGATGACCTTCCAGCCCAGTCTGGCACACATCTGCCTAGAGTAACTCACCAACCAGAGATGCTGGCTGGGCTCTATCCAGGGGGCTGGGCACAGGGTCTGATGGTTTCTTTTGGGGCCCCCCACCCAGGGGACTGCCTTTTTGTCAGCAGGAAACACACGATGAGATCAGACTCCTGTGGGGCTGGTATGGTGCTGATGGCCGCTGTCCTCTCCCAGGTGCCCTCCCCCATCTCCCAGCACTGACCTGACCATAACAGACCTTCGGAAGGTACAGGAAGGCTGGGGAGGGAATGGTCTCCTCCCTCAGGACTCAGACCCAGCCTGCATGTGGAGGTCACGAACCACCGGCTGTTTGAGAGGCCCTGGTTGGGGGGTAGCTGGTGCAAGGCAGGGTGGAATGTCACCATCAGTCCCATAGTGAGCTCTCCAGTGCTACTCTGTTTGCTCCCACCAGTTTCTGTCTGCATCCCAGCCCCTCCTGCAACCAGGGAACTGTCACTGTCCTCATTCAGTTTGGATGATGGTGGTTATGTTTTTCTGTTTCTCTCTGGGAACTCATTCATTCATTAATCTATCCATTCTACAAATATTTATTTTGGACCGATGGTGTGCCAGGTACTAGGAATACAGAGGTGTGAGGGATAATGGTCCCCACCTTACTGGAGGTAACATGTCATTGGAGGAGGGAGCAGAGTCAGATAAAACACAAAGAGACTAGAAGATAATGGCAAGTTGCAAAGAATGCTATTTAAAGAAACAAACAGGAGATAGAGGGCAACAGGAGAGACCTAGTCTGGGTAGAGTAGCTTCTCTGAGGAGGTGAATTTTAAGCTGAGACAGAACCTACCAAGTGAAGAGCAGTCTGGAAGAAGGACTAGCATGTGCAAAGGCCCTGAGGTAGGGGGCAGAATTTGGTTTCTTTGTGGAATTAAAAACCATCAGCATGGCTGGAGTGTGGTGAGTTAGGGCCTGTAAGAACAACTCATGGTGGAATTGCAGACTGGTAGGTGGGAGCTTAGTAGGGTCTGATGGAGTTAGGGGGCAGTACCCTTAGCATGTTGCTCTATGTGCATTGTTACGTAAGCATTTGCTTGCCAGATGGGGAGCTGAGGTTGACTAAATTTAGTTTGGACCCTCTCCTGGAAGCAAGGAGGAGCCCACAGGGGTGTTTAATCTGAGGTAATATGGTGGGACATGGAGGCAGAGCAGCAGTAGGACTGGCTTTGGTGAGTTCTCTGCAAAGTGGTTTTCCAGATTCCATCATGCTCTTCCCTCTACTGGCCAGCCTGGGACTGGGGCTTGTTTGAGGGCTTGCTGCAGATGTGTCATTGCTCTGCACACAGTAAGTGCCCAGCAACCCAGACTGTGTGCAGTGTGAGCCAAGGGGATCTTGTCCTTGGGAGGAGGGAGTGGTCTGCACAAAGGCACAGAAAGCAGCAGCCTCAGCCCGAACTGCAGATGGGGAGGGGAAAACAGCACTTCCTCAAGCTGTGTGTGGGGCTTACTGTTTACCCTGTCTGCAGATGGAGAAACTGAGGCCTGGAGAGAAAGTTGAAAGCTTCTGCATTAGCCAATGATTGTATTTTCCATTTCGTGTTGGAAAAGTACTAGGGAGACAGATGCCTTTCCCTGCATAGCTCATGTGTCTACTGTGAATGCCGTTGAGATGCCTGTGTGCTCCTGAGTACCAGCAGCTGTGAAATACAGGGGTGTGTGCACGGCGGGCGTGAATCTTGCATTACTGAAGCTGACATGATAACCCTCTGTTTGTGTGTCCTTGTCCTTCATTCCTAAGGAATGAAGTAATCTCTGGCCCTGTACCCTCTGGTTTTTGGAGGGATGTTACTACTCTTAGTCTCTTTGCTTCCGCTGCAGATTGCTGATGAGTATTTATAGCTATGACCCATGCCAGCCTCAATTTACCTCCTGGAGCTTATTTTGCTTTAGGATTTGGGCTTCAAGTGGAAGACAGCAGGATGTGGTGGGAAGGCTGTGGCCTGGGAGTCCTGCTGTCCAGGTTCCAGCTGCTTGAATTCAGAGAAGTGGTTTACCTTCCCTGAGCTTCGGAGCCAGTGGGGGAAAAGGAATGACCAGATGGTGGTTCCTTACAAGGACTGCAGCTGGCCTGCCAGGAGCTTGTTCTTCTTCACCATCCACACAAGCTCAGTGGCTCTCAAATGTTCTCAAACCCGTAGTGTGTGTCACCCAGGGTTTCTGACTCAGGTGGAAAAACTTGCGCTTCTCACAAGTTCCCAGGTGATGAAGATGCTGCTGGTCCCAGAACCACACTTAGGGAATCGCTGCATTAGCTCATTCATTCAGGCACATCAGGGCAGCCCCATAGTGTGGTGGTGTTTTATTGTCACTTGTTGATGAGGGAATCAAGGCTTTGGGAATTAAATAACTTGCCCGGGGTCACACAGCCACTAGGTGGTGAAGCTGGGATTCCAGTCCAGGTCTGTGTTGTCCAAAGCCACTGTTCTCCAATTCTAGTTCCTAGAGCTGTGCTCAGGAGCGGCTGGCTGCGGTCCCTTTGCCTCTGTAAACCTCAAACAGGCTTTTCTACAAGATTATAGTTGATACCACATGGTTTTCCTACTGTTTTGTGATAAAGCAGAACCAAATAATACTCGGAGAACTTAGATGAGAAACTCTGGGGCTGAAATGATGGGTAGCGGGAGAGGCACTGACTCATCAGACAGTCACAGGCCCCTAAGGCTAGGAAGGACCATGGTTCCTGCCATGCTCACAGTAGGGGCCTCGCGATTGGAGGAGACGCTGGGACAGGGAGGAAGGACTTCCTTCTCAAAGTGGAGGTGGGTTAGGTGGAGCTGCCCAGGCCAGGGGGGAGAAGTCACAGCCTTCTGTCTGTTAGCCACCTTCCCCAACTAGGTGGTGAATCTGGTGACCCAGAGGACAAACTGCCCCTGCAGAGATAGCATGTGCACCATCATGGGGCCTGAGCTCCAGGAGGGCAGCAGGAACCTCCAAGCTGGACAGAAGAGAAGGGCTCAGACAAGTGGGGATAGGGGATAGTGGTCCTGGCTGGGGAACTGGACAGAGCCAAGGTGCGGGGCAGGGAGGCCCTCTTTGTTTGGACTCCTTCTATAAATCCAGTTCTATTTTCTTCTCTGTCAGACTGTTGGCAGCCTTGAACACCAAATGTTCTATAAGGCGTCCCAACCCCCCGAATCTCAGCCTGGGCTCCTGTGGGGACATGTTGCCTTCCTTTCTGAATTCTCGATCTGAACATTCTTGCACACTTTCCATGTGAGTTCTCTGGAAGCCAAATTACCACAGAGACTTCAGCCAGGCAACCCCTTCTTCCCCCACTTTTTTTTTTTTTGCTGGCAAGAAGGAGTGAATTTAAGGAGAGTCATTGTCCAAATTCCAGCTCCCTCAGCCTGGAGCAGGCCCTGCTTAAGCTGGTACCTTCATCTCAGTGAGCTCAGCCCTAAACTCTCTGGGTCTTAGCTGGATTAAGGGCCTAGATTGTTGCTGAGGAGGAAGGAGGTACCTCTGTAATTGCTGTTTAAATCTACCTAACAATAGCCACATGTGGAGCCAGATTTGAGGGTTATTAAATATGAGTGCCCCTCTTCCCCCAAACATGCCTTTGTTTGCATAGCTGGGCAACACAGGGACGGGAGAGACGCGAAGCTACAGAGTCAAAGGGGGGCTTCAGAGGCCCTGTTTCTGCAAAGGAATGGCTCGTTGGTTTGTAGAGAAGCCTCATGGCCAGGGTCTCCCAGCCCTGGCCTGGGTAGGCTACATTCTGGAGACGCTGAAACCCACTGCCCATAGAGCCTCTCTGGGTCCAGGCAGGGGCAACTGCTTCTGCAAAGCTTGGAGGGCCTCACTCCAGTACCCACGCCTGTTTTCGAGGGTCTTGCACCCGACCCCCCACCCCCGTGGCAGCCCCCTGCAATCTGGTGAGTGACGTAGAGCAAAAGATGGGGTCCTATGGAGGGACCCCTCTGATGTAGCCCTCCTGCAGCCATTTGGGGACAGATGGGCACATGCTTCTGAGCTTGTCCCTGGTGTCTCTGTCCCACACTCTGGGTGAAGGGCAAGGAAAGTTTGTTTGGAAGGCCTGCCATTGGCTCCAGCTCTTTCCTTTTGGGCTGTGGGGAAGACTGGGAGCTCATTTTCCCTGTCAATACCATAAGGGCGGTGAGCCACTGGAAGTCGCTTGGGCTCATTGGACCAGTTACTGTTTTGGAGACGTGTGCGTGTGTCTGTGTATGTGAGAGAGAGAGAGACAGACACACAGACAGAGTGTGTCTGGAGGGAGAGTGGAGCTGCCTCCCAAGGGGGTGTGATCCCTGGGTGACACAGCGGGTTCCCACGTGGCTCTCTTGTGTGGGTGCTGTGCAGCCAGCTGGGCATGTGGGGCCTCCTGACACAAAGGCCATGCAGCACCAGCCAGCCCTAGGCCTGTGGAGGCAGGACAGCAGGTGTTGGCTAGGAGGATTCATAACCACCAGCCATCAGTGACCACTCTGGGTGGGCCCCAGGGCGCATGGCAGACCTGCTTTGCTTTGGAGGATCCTATCCTGTCACCCATCAGATAGAGTGACATCGTCAACAGTGGCATTGTCATTGATGGAGAGCAGAACTAAAGCCCTGCAGAGATTTTTATAGATGATAGATTCCCTGATTTTTGCTTTAAATTATTGATTTAAGACTTTCCCCTGGTTTTTTTTTTTTTTTTTTTTTTTTTTTTTTTGTCTCTGGTCTTGAGCAGTTGAATTTTCCTTCTGTGGGGTATGGTTGTGTTATATGTTAGTTATAGCTTTTTTTCATATTTATATTATCATTTATATTGAAATGCATTAGCAGATTGTTTTTTTACCCTCCATGTAGTCCATGTTATGAACATTTCTAAGGGCACGTAAGTACCAGACTCTTCTCAAATAGAATGAAATGCAGGAGTGGGAATGTGGCTGGGGGAGAAGGGAGAGAAAAAAGTATGGGCTTTGGTATGAGGCGAGGGTTTGAATCCCAGCAGTGCAACTTTCCACCTGTGTGGTTTCGGGTGAGGGACCTAACCTCTCTGATCACAGTGTTCTCATCTTTCACATGGGACCGATGCTTACCCAGGAGCATTACTGTGAGCACCAGATGCAGGAATGCAGGAAAGCCCCGTGGGGAGTGCTTGATGAGCCCTTGTTACCTGCTGTATAGAGTTCCTGTGACTAAGACTTTGTCACTGGGGCACAGGGATCCTCATGGTTCCCCTGGTCCAATCCCCTGCCTCTTGACAGGACTGCGTCCCAGGCATCCCCAGAGACGGCAGAGGTCTCAAAGACCTCAGGGGAAGGAGAGCCCAGATGCCTGCTTACTCACGCATTCCAGTGTCCCACCTTCAGAGCCAGGGAGCTCTCCTGAGTGTCTACATTTAATCTCTAAGGCCTGATTTGAAGCTTCTTTCCTCTTGCTGTTTCCTTAGGGAAAGAAGCTTGAGATCTGCCTCACACAGCAAGATGTCTGACTTCGGTGACAAACAGCTCTATCTTACTATCTCCCTATGAAATCACCTTGTAAGAAGATTAAAAAGGAGGACATGGCGGGGACTGTGGAGAGAGGTGTGAGCGGTGCAACTTTCTGGGACTTGTCCCTGAGCAACCGCCAGAGATGGACCATGGGGCTATATGTGCCCATATCCTCCCATGGGACTTGTATACTCGGCTGCCCCTCAAAGTCTCTGCATGGCTGTCTCAAAGGAGTCCAAGACTCAACCGTGTCCACAACTTTTCTCCTGACCTTCCCCACCCACCCCAGCATACCCACTTTGGCCATCCCTCGGTGTCCCCCTCTCAGGGAATGCATCTCTGGCTGTTCATTTATCAAGCAGGACTCCTGGGAGGCATCCCTGACATGCCCTCTCTCCAGCCCCCATGTCCAATCCATCCAGAAGCCTTGTCAGTTTTACGTCCTATAGCTCTTGACTCCCTCTACCGCTCTCTGTTGTCACTGCTGCCACCCTGGTCCAGTTACCTTTACTTCTCACCTGGACAGCAGTGTCCTGGCTGCCCTTGCCCTCCCTCGGTCCTTTCTCCACTCAGCACCCAGAGCCATCTCTCCAAAACGCAGACAGATCATGGCTCATCTGCTTAAAACCTTCCAGTGGCTTCCCATTGTTCTTTGTATGGAGACCGGACTCTCTAGCATGACCTACAAGCCCTCATCTGTCATCATGCTGCTCGGCTGTCTTCCCTCAGCCACTTTGGCCTTCCGCTTGGCTCCTCAAACATACAATGTTCCCTCCCACCCCAGGGCCTTGGCACGTACTGACCTTTGCCTGGATCACTTTCTGCCCAACCCCCTGTTGCCTGGTTAACTGTCGCTGATCTTTTAGGTTTCAACTCCATAAATAGTTCCTTACTGCAGAGCCTCCCCTGACCCTCAGGCTAGGTCAGGTGTCTTTATCAAATCTCTTCTGGAATGGAGTTCCTTTTCTTCAGAGTCCTTAGGTGAGTTGCAGTTAAGCATTTGTTAGTGTGTTAGTGTGGCTGTTTGATATCTGTCTTGGTATCTGCCCCCACCCCTGACTATACGTTCTAGGAGAGCAGGAATTGTATTGAGTTTGTGCCCCATCTCACCCAGTGCCAAGCGTGATGCCTGGCACGTGGAAGGCACTCCATCTGCATCTGTGCAGTGAGTGTTTATCCCTGAGGTACAACAAGGACCAAAGCTTTTCTAGCCTCCCCTTCAGGGATTATCTTGAGGCTCATGCCCACTTTCCTTGGCATGCTTTCTGTGGTCATCCTTACTTTCCCCTCCCCGTCCCGTGCCATGATCTTTGCGGGTAGGTTTACTGTTTGGACCAGCCATGAGCCCTTCATCTGGGGCTTTATGTCGGGCAGTTGTCATTCCCAACTTAATGAGTGGCTTTGTGCTTCTGAATGGTTGGGTGTGCTCAGAGTCTTTGTACATGGGATTATGCACAAATGCTGCAAGGGCTTTTGCTATTTATAAGAACCCTGGGGTAAAGGGAAAACAGTCCTTTGGTAAAGCAAATAATTACCAGCAAATAATTGCTAGCTAATTTGTCCCTTTTGTGACTTCAGTTTATTGTAGGTCTAAAAGAGCTTTGCTGGCCACCTAATAGAGGAGTGAGGAGCATTAGCTGGCCAAAGAGTCTTTGTGGGAGTAAGCTCAAGGGGCCCTGGTGGTAATGTGTCTTATCAGTCAGTGGGCTCTCCCTTCCAAGTCAGTAAGTGACGTAAGGGCCATTCTGTGATTTCCACAAATATATTGTCCCTGTTGACTATCCCCACCAAGGGGTCAAGCAGTGAATGAATTCTCTCCCCACATCCTTTTCCTTCTCCTCCCAGTTGCATTTTGCCCTCTGGCAATTCTGACTTGTCAGTGTCCTTGGGTGACAATGTCCTGGCATGTGGCCTAGTAGAAAGGTTGACCTAGTGGAAATGTCGACCCTCCCCCCCCCCCCCCCCCCAGTTTCGCTGTGTGAACTAGAACATCACTTCACCTTTCTGACCTCAGTTCCCTCCTCCCTGGTGCATCTCTTTGAAGTGTGTGGGACTCACTCTAGGATGGTGGATTCAAGTGCATTGAACAGTCCGACAGAAGTCAAATCCAGGGAACCCTGAAGATGGAAATCCACTAGTTGGCAGATTTCTAGCTTTCCAGTATTATGGTTTTTTGATGCTTGGTCTTCTGTCCTGATGTGTGTGATCCCTTGCATGGGTTTACCTTACTTCCCTGGGCCTCAGTTTCCATACCTGTGAAACAAGGTGTGTTGATTCTGGGTTGGCAGGTAGGAGAACTAGTTGCAGTTCTTCTCGCTCCTCCCACAAGGAAGACAGATATCACTTGCAGACTGTGAGAATACCATCCCTCTCAGCAGAGCCCTCCAACAGCAAGCCTGACTCATCCATCCAGGTTTGAGTCCGAGGCAAAGCTCTTCAGCCTCAGAGAGAAGATCCTCACAAGTCCTCTGGGAGGTGCGGACGAGAGAATCAACTTGGTGATAGGGGGAGGGTGGTGAGTGCCTCTCTGGATAGTGCTTGGGGGAGGCCATTTGGATGAATTCTCATGTTTGGGACATGAAGTGATTCAATTCAGGGCCAGCATGGGCCTGTTTCTGTGTTTGTTTCAAAGGCATCACCTTTCTCTCCTGCCTACCTCAAATGTGGTTTTAGACTTTGTCCTCCTACAGAGGTTACTGTGTTTGTGTTCGTTGGCCTTCCTGCCTCCCCTCCTGGGTGAACAAAGCAGACCCCAACAAGAATCTTGCCATGGAAACGGAATCGTCCCCCTGGAAGTGTGTCTGTGGCTATCTTTCTCCCTGGGGCTCGGGACTGGAGCCCCTTCCCTGAAACAGGTATTCGGGAGTGGGTGCTGTAGGAAGTGCTTTTGGAAGATAGACTGGTTTCCCATTTTTAGAGGTGTTTTTCTTCCCAGAGGTGCCCTAGGGAGGGGGAAATTGTGGGGGAGGAGAGTTCTTTGGTGGGAAGAGGAACAGAGGGAAAGTGCGGTCTCCTTGTGTGCATCCAAAGCTTAGGCAAGCAGGTCAGCGCTCTCCTTCCCTCCCTCCCTTGTTGAACCCCCCCTTCAAGGAGGTGGTTGGGGGTGGCTAGTGAAGAATGGGGACTCAGGAGCTGGGTGGGCAGTGTAACATGTGGGGCCAGGGCTCCTGAGGACAGTGGGGGCAGGGCTTGGGGGCAGGGACCTGACTGCTGGGGGTCTGCCTCCCTGTTGAGGACTGAGTGGTCCGAGTTCCCTTGGGAGAGGCAAAGGTCCTCTGGTCTCCGTCCTTCCTCATCCCTGTCTCTAGTTCATTCTTTACTGTTTCCTTAGGAAAACTAATGAAGACATTATGCAGCCAAGCTCCAAATGGGATTGCCAAGCTCCAAACCCAGATCCCCTCCCCCCTCCTGGGACATTTCCCCAGTGGCCATGTGCCCCCTGCTTGCGAATTCTGGGCATCTCAGACAGGCACTTTCCTCTGACCTGGTTATGCCGTTTAACAAATTCATTTGGGGGTGAGCTCAGAGACGAGAATCAGAGAGGAGAAAGAATTGTCTTTTCTTCTTAACTGTCCCCAGGACGCCCTGAGCAGGCTTGGAGGATTCTCACTAATCTAATCCCTGTCAGAAAAGGAACGATAAAACAATTCAGGCTTTAGAAGCCAAATCCCCTTCCTGTACTCACGCCGTTGCTGCCTCTCTCCCTGACTGTTTTTCCTCCTTTGCAATGAAACTGTGCTTCGGTTTCTCGGTGAGGGTTTCCGTGGATAAGGATTTCATATTTCACTCTTCCATTTTTCATATTTAAATTTGCTTTACTCTCTGGTTTGACTTTCCACTGACCCTTGAAGAATTGGTGTATTTCAAGGAGGGGGAAGAGATCTCATTATAGGAAATGAGAAAAATGGAGCCGAGTTTAAAACTTTTAATGACTAAAACACAGTGTTCCAAGTCAGTATTGTATTGGGGTTGAAGTCACTGTTTGGTTACAAGTCTTTTAGGTCTAAACGGGGTTGATGACATCTGTTTAATTTTAGATGTCTGGAATACATTCGGAAAATAATGAAATCCAAATGTATGACCAAATTAGAGAACAATTTTATCTGTGACAAAGAAGTTTTTAAAATAAGAGCAAACATTTTGACCAAACAAAACTTTAAAAGGCCCATCAAACCTTTGGTCATCTCGCCTTGTCTTTTCCCAGCGGGTCTCCATGGTTGAGCGAACATTCATTTTCTTCGTGTATGCCTCAGATGTTATTATGTAATTTTATACCCATTTTCCTGTCCTTTCTCTGGGCATGGGCTCTGCTCTGTGCCGCCAGCCCTAGAAAAACCATGTTCAGGAAAGCTCCTTTGATGTTCTTGTCACAACACATGAGGGCCACTTGTCAGCTGTTATGTAACAGTCTGAACAATCTTAGGGAAAACACAAAGTGTCAAGGCCTTGCTGCTGGGGCAGGAGGCACCCTGGGCATTGGGAGAAACAAGGCCTATTCCTGACACTCATTTTGCCTGTGTGACCCAGCAGGTCCCTGGCCATCTCTGGGCCTCTCTTTCCCTACCTGTAGGAGGAATTCAGGTATGCTGAGAAGCATGCAGGGGTGTGTTGTGCTCCAGGAAGATTCTGTTGTGGTTTGGACCCCTTACTGTTGGGACGTGCATGGCACAAGTCCTCCCAAACTCCCTTGAAGTCCAGCACCTGGAGTGAGGAGACTCTGGCTGTGGGGGTCTCCTTGATTGTCCCCACCCTGGAAGCCCCACAATGGTGGTATCAGCAGGCACTCCATGCTGCCAGAGTGGGCCCAGTGTTCCGCTGTCTCCTCCATCCTTGGTGAAACTTTCATGTATAGACAGGAAGTGAATTATGGTCAAGGTTTTGCCTGATGCTTTAAAACACTTGGCTACTGGGCAAGGTGATTCTGTCCCTCCAGGGCATTTGAGACTTCTAAGCATTTGTGGACTCTTATAGCCTGCCTTTTCCCACCCTTCAGTGTTGGCTCTAGTCTTCTTCTTAGAACCAGCACCTTCTCTGTTGAGTGCCCCATCCCCACGCAGGGCTGTCTGATCAGGCCCACACATCTCAGAGTCAGCTTTCTGGACAACAGTCCCACGGAGAACTGCCTACACGTTTCACCATGGCTTGGACTTGCTTGCTGTATGTCCCAGAGATGGAAGAAGGCCCAAGTGCTTGCCCCTGACCAGTGACTGCAGATGATCCTGGAAATGGGGATTATAAGTCTGTGATGCCCAGGCTGAGTGTCTGGGGTAAAGTTTGGGCTTGGTGAGGTCTCCAGACTGGGTTGGCTTCCGTTGGAATGAGTGGGTTGACCTATGTGGATAGATGGATGGGAAATGCTGAGGGGTGTCTAGGTCCACCCAGAACTCTGTGGCAGGGATCTGCATATTTTGTCTGTTAGGTCCTTGCCTGTGCTGTCTGACCCCTTCTCAGGGCTTTGTTTTGTGGCCCGTGCCCCACCTACCCGGGAGTTGTCATTGGCTGTGCTCTGGATGATCTGATCACTGTGATATTTGGCAGGTACATTCGGGTACATTCCTGGGGGTGCCCAGAAGATCCCAGAGGTCCCATGGTCAAGGACAACAGACTGAGGTCAGTAAGGAGAGAGGTGCTGTGGAGGACAAGTGTGGTATCTTCAATAGCTGGTAGCTGGCAAGGTACTGTGGTTCAGTGGTTCTATAGAATGCTGGAGTAGAGTTACATCTAGGTCAGGATGTGGTGAGTGGAGGTCATGGAGCACTGGGCTGTGAGTCAGGAGACATGGCCCCTGCCTCTGATGTTCCACATGACCTTGGGTGAGCCAGAAATCTTACTGAACCTCAGTTTGAAATCCATAAGATATGGAGGCTGATACCACCCTGAAAGGCCTATGGTGAAACCCAGGTAATAAAATGAATTTGAAAACCCTTGTAAATACTGCACATTGTAAAGGTCTTGACTAGTGTGAGGAGTGTTTATTTTTGCTCTTATTAATAGAGGTAAAAAAGGAATAATGATCATAAACAGTTCATTTCCTTCCTTTTTTTTTTAACCCATTCAGGGCAGAGGGCTTGCAAAAGCATGACGTCTGGAGTCAGGCCATTAAATTCTAGGTTTTTCTAAACCTTTGTGTGGCCATGGGCAAGTTCTGCTTGTCTTTGGGTCTTAGGATCCCTGTGTGTCAGGAGGGGCCAGCCATCCCCACCCTGTTTTCTTCCTGAGCTATGCAGATGCCAGTGGGGTGGTGTGAGCAAGTGCTTTTGAAGGTTGGGGGGCACCATGGTAGTGGGATGGACCGGCATTGATGGCATGGGTTGCCCGGAAGGGTATTCAGGCCAAGATATCTTGGTACAGGATTGACTCCAACAGCTATGCATGCCTGGCAGATTGTTCTGAGCTGGACATTTTCCTGTGGCCCAGGTTCAGCCCCTAATTTTTTGACTGGCAGTGAGGGGCTGGGTCAAAGGTTTGTCAGTGTGGTTGTAGTTAGAGCTCATGGTTTTCAGGTATTGAGTGTAGCTTAATGTTTCACTATGGTATGATAAATGTATAGCATCCAAGTGTCTAGCTACTTGGTAGACTGAAGGCATCAAGAGGCACAGTCACATTTTGCCAGGTACACATCAGAGGGAACCCCAGGGCCAGACTTGGTGCTGAGTCCTAGTTGCCCAGGACACTGTCCCTTCTAAAGGGGCTCTGTGCATGGGGCTTCCATCCCACTGTCCAGACCATATGCCTGGGGGTGGGACAGGGAACCCAGACCTGGCCCTGGCATTCAGAGTGCATGAGTCAGCTGTCATCTCAGCACTTGCTGTTCACTTGCTTCCTGTATCAAGGAGGGAGTCAGTGCCCTGCCTGCTACTCTGCACAGGAAGAGCTTGGCCTTGTCAGGAGGAGTGCATAAGGAGGTTACATTATTTTTAAGGTAATTGTATCATGAACTAAGTCAAGGCCTGATGGCTTCACTGAGAGGGAATATAGGGGAGAGGAGATGGGGCTGCCTGAACCTGCTGGTGGAATTAGTAGAGACGGTGTTGACTTCGCAGTCTTGAGACCTGTTGGTCACACTTACTAGTTCCAGGAGGAGCATATGTGGAGCCCTCTTCCTCTCTGGGGTCCAATCCCACTCACCATGATAACCCATAGTATCAATAACGCCACCACTTCATTGAGCACACACCCTGGGCCAGGCCCTCCTTACAGTGATTAAATTATGTCACTCAGATGATCACAATAACCCAAGAGGAAGGTAGTGTTCCTATCCCCATTTTCCAGATGAGCAAACTGAGGACCAGGGAATTGGAGCAACTTTTATAGGGTCCCCTGGCCATAAGCATGGGAGTCAGGATGTGGGCCCTGCCTATACAACGGCACAGCTGGTGCTCCCAAGCTCAAGGGTGCCTGCTGTGCAGTTTGTCCCCAGGCCAAGGGCAGGTATGACCAGGGCAGCACACAGCTATCAAGGGATTTTGCCTAGTCAGTGGGGAGGTGGGCATGGCAGCTAAGGCTGGGAGATAAAGGACAGCCATTACAATTCCATTTCTGTTCTCCCTTGAGCCTCAGGCTTGCCATCATTAGGACCATCTGTCTTCACCATGTGGACTTTGGGCCTTGTGGGAAAGGCCAGGCAGAGTCTTGGGGAGATTGGGTGGGTGGCGGAGGAAGAATGAGGAGATGAGAGGAAATAGTCATTCAGGCCACAGTGACCGAGTGTCAGATCTGAGCCAGGCACTGTGCTGGATGCTGAGGCTACAGCAGAGAGCATGACAGATGAGGTGCCTGCTCTCCTGGGGCTTACATTCTGGAGAGATGCAGATCACATGCACACATATATAAGCAAACATGAAGACTGTCAGGTGTGAGAAGTACACAGTAGAGTATTAAAACGGGGGGTCAGGGATGGCTCCCTGAGGAGGTGACATTTCAGCTGAGATTTGTATGACAGGGAGTCAGCCGTGAGAAGATCAGAGAGGGCATCACAGGCAGATGAAGCAGCAAGGGCAAGAGTCCTGGGGCGGGGGAAACCAGCTCGGAGTGTTCAAGGCCAGAATGGATAATGCAGCTGGACTTAGAGTTCCTGAGGGAGTGGTAAACCATGACATTGGTGAGACAGGCAGGGTTTAGATACCACAGGGCTGTGCAGACTTCTGTCTAGGAGTTTGGACGTCATCCTAAGTACAACGGGAAACTGGAGTGGTGATGGCGGTGACATGGTTAGATTTGTGTTGTAAAAAGATTCCTTGGACTGCTGAGTGGAAGCAAAGGGAGCAAAGGTGAAGGCCAGGAAGTCGTAGGATGCTACTGCATGAATCTAGGTGCCACGGATGGTGGCATGGGCTCACGTGGAGTGGTGGGAATGAAGGGAAGGAGTGGGTTCGGGTGTGTTTTGGAGGTAGAGTCAGTAGAGCTTTCTGACGGATTGTCACTGCATCTGCCCTGCTGCTCAAGCCAAGAGCTATTCCAAACCTCCTCCTTTCTCTCACCCTCACAGTTGTTTGCTGAGATGGCGGAGGGTTGGAGGAGGGACAGGCTTGGGGCAATGGAGATGGGTCAGGTTTTGGACTTCAGTTTGAGTGGCCTGTTAGACACACAGGTGGTGGTGTCAGGTTGGCTGTGCGAAGTCTGGGGCTGAGAGGAGAGGTGTGAGCCGGAAACACTGTCCTTGGCATGGCCACGGGACGGGACTGAGTGATGTCTAAAGCTCTGGGACTGGATGAGGTGGTGGGTGGAGACAGGAGAGGAGAGCCCTCAGAGGAGAAGCCCTCAGACTTGCAGCACTTGGGTGTGGAGGGCCCACCAGGTCGTGCAGTGTCGTGGGAGGAAGGAGAAAGGAAGAACTCAGAGGAATGACTGCTGAGAGTTGGCTCTGGTCACCCAGAGGCTTTTGGTGACTGAGCTCGGTGATGGCCAGTTCAGTAAGGGATGGAGGTGGAGCCTGGCCCGGAGGGCTGGAGGAGATACGTCAGCTCCACACAGCCTTGAGGGGCTCTGGCAAGATTGGAAGCAGGGAAATGGGGTGACACTTTGAGAGGGATGTGGGGCTCAAGGTGGGGCTTTTTAAGATATGAGAGGAATGACAGCAAATTCACCTGTTGATCATGCAGGAGGCAGGAGAGGTGTAATGATCCAGAGGGGGGATGTAGACAGGAGTGACATCTAAGAGGGCGTGTGAGGTAGGACATGGTGCCAAGGCAAGAGGCCAGCCTTAAATAGGAGCAGGGATGCTTTCTTCGGGTCACTTGCGGGAAGGCAGAGAGGGAGAAGATCTGGTGGGGGGACCCTAAGGCCTCTGTCCCCAGACCAGACCTCTCTCCTGATCCTTCTCCCTGTCTGCCTCCTGAGGTCTCCAGCCAGGTGCCTCTGAGCACACTTGATCTTTCCCACTTGTGTACTCCATTTTACCCACATCTACTGTCTTCCCTGCTCATGTCCATTTTTCCCTATTATTCTCTTGTTGCCTTCCTCCAGGGAGGCTCCCTAGCTTACTTCAATCCTCAGGGTTCTCTCCCTAGCTGCTAGGATCCCTGATGATTTAGACCCCAGACAGATTCCTGGCCACTCGGCCTCAAGGGCCAGTGAGAAGGAGGCTGCCCTGCCATACCTTTTGTGAGTCCTCTGCAGCTAGGGGTGTGCCCTGAATCTGTGGTGAGAGAGAGAAGAGGGGTTGGGGACTTGGGTTCTGGAGTCTCACTGACCCCAGTTCAAGTCAGAGGTCCTTGCTAGTTGTGTGAACTTTAGAAGCTAAAGAAAAAAGCGCAACTAACAAACAAACAACAACAAAAAAACCCCCACTTCTCTAAGCCTCAGTTTCCTCATCTGTAAAGTAAGGCTAACAGAGTTAATCATAGGACTTATCTCACTGGCTTTTGGTGAGGATTAAATGAGATAATATCATTTAGGTCTGGCCCATGCCCATGACCAATAAATCTCATCAGTATCGTCATGATTAGTGTAATTTTTGTCCCTATCATTTCTTCAGTGGTCCCTTAGGGGCGTCACTTGAGTATTCCATGCCTCAGTTTCCTCATCTGAAATACGAGGATAATAACTTCCTTAGAGGGCTGCTGAATTCAGTGAGTTGAGGTGTGCACACAGCACATAGTAGGCGTTCGAGAAACAGAGCCTGCTGCTGCTGACACTGTGACAGTAATAGTTGTTGCTGTGCATTTCTGTTTCCCCTGCTGCACCCTGAGACTCCCAACGGCTGGAACTGGGTGTCCCACCACCTCGGCCATGTGTGGCAAAGGTGACCCTCCCCTTCCGCCCTGGTTTGCCTCTTCACACGTTTGCTTCTCGCTCTTTCCCACGAACCCATTCATCTCTGGCTGTAAGGTTACAAGGCTCTGGAAATTAATTTTAAAAATCACACTCTCTGACCCTTTAAACTTCATTTCAAATCCCCCTAGCGCCTTAATGACGCTCAGGCTATTTCGGGCCCCTTGGAGAAGTGTGGCTGACAGTGGCTTTTTAATTTACAAGACAACATAGGAACACACATGGGCCCAAATATGTATCTGTATAATGAAGAATAAAAAGCATAATCCCCTAAGTGGGCCGTGTTAGTGAGCATCAGGTTTAATAGGGGATTAGGAGGTGGAATTAAAGTTGCCCAGGGGGTACGTGGAGAGACTTCAAACACCTTTCGGAAAACAAATTAACGTGGTTTTCAAAAACTGTTTTCCAAGGGCGATGGAGGGTTTTCCTTGGGCTTCCCTGCTTTCTTTTGAAATGTATTTTTAACACTTGTATAAACACTTTGGGCCCGTGACATGGGGCTTCCTGTGCTCCCTTCGTTAGCTGGTGTCTCTGGGAGAAGAATTCGGCTCATTATCTGGGTGTTTTGATCTCCCTGGCTGCTGCTGCTCAGCCCGGCCCGCGGCCACCCTTTTCTTCTTTCCTGTGCCTGGTGGTGTGGGAATGGTTGGTTTGTGCCCAACCTGCTTCCATATCTTCCTGCCAAGCATAGCCTCCCAGAGGGGTTCTCAGTTCCCTGCAGAACCAGACTTCTTGTGCCCAGGCAGTGACTGGGAAACTGGAGGCCGGCCCAGCCTCAGGCTCACCCGAGAAATCGATAAAATTGGCCTTCGGCACCCAGCCTCCCCCATCCCTTTGCTCATTTCCCCTTCCCCTCTCTTCAGGTGCATCTGGAGTGGAATGTGAAGCCTCGGCAGGTACTGAGTTCCCCATCCCTGAAGGTGTTCAAGCAGTGTGCTGCCGGAAGTTTTAAGGGCTTCTGAGCCTAGCTGTGGACCTGGATGGTCATTAGAGTTTCTTGTAAACCTAAAGTTCTGCAATTTACACTTTACAAGTGGAGTCTGGGCTGGGCAACAGGGATGCCAGTGATGGGAGACACAGCGCCAAGCTCCAAGCAGATCTGCAGTGGCCGCTGCTCTGCTGACCTTACTGGGAGCAGAGGAGACAAGGCGCTGTTCTCTTCAGGAGGCTTCGGGCTTGTGCTCAGCCATAGGGTTTCCTTTAGAGAGTTGATCCTGGAGGAACTTGGCACAAAAACTCCAAATTATGTCTGTCCAGGTTCCCTTTTAAAGTTCACTTTCTTCCTGTGTAAAATGGGGGTAATAAATAATAGCTAACACTTATTAGGCACTTCTTGTGTGTCAGACACTGCTTGAAGCACGTATTCACTTATTTCGTAACTTTTTAGGAAGAAGTGCTATTATTCTTTCTATTTTACGGAGGAGGAAACTGAGGCCTAGGGAGGTTAGCCAACTTGCCGAAGGCTACACTGATAGAACGTGATGGGTAATAACATCTGCCAGTTGCTGAGGGCCTGCTGGGCTCTTCACAGGAAGGAGGAGGTGGCCCATTGGTCACCCTGGTCTCTGCTGAAGCCTGGCCCGGGTTCTCGACCTCTTAAGAGGAAGAAATGACATTAACCCTATCCAGCATGGTCAGTGCCTTGTCCATCTTCAGCTATCCAGGGCTGGATGGGGCAAGCTGTGAGTGTGGCATTTCCTTTCCCAAAGAGAGCAGAGCTCCTGTGGGCTGGCCAGCTGGTGGTATCCAGGCTTGGCCAACAGGGTTCCCCATTCTTGGTGTTTCCCTCACCTTTACAAGTGGGTTGGTGTTTGGAGGTGAGCTTTGTGAGGCTGATTCACCCCAAATTCACACAAGGCCACCTGCCCCACACGTTGCGTCAGTTTCCTGCCACCGTTGGGCAGGCACCTACAGGTGCATGAGGCAAGAAGGAGGGGGTGTCCCTCTGCTGAGAAGGGGCCTTCAGGAGGGACGGAGCATGTTTCCCTGGCCTGTGGGTAAGGACATGAGAGGACCAAGCAGCTTTATCAGCCTTGTCATCTTGCTTCTGCAGGGAATGCATGTGACCCCCCCTGCCCTCTCTGCTCCCTCTACCCCAGCTGCCTGCCTTGCTCTCACAGGGGCCTCTGGTCTTATGTCATAAAGCTATAGTCAGCAGGGGTGGGCTGCCAAGGAGAGAGTGGGAGATTTCTGCTGGGTTCACAGGTCTGGCTTCACCAAGGAGGTGGGATTTAGGCTGGGAGAATTTCTACTGGCAGAGAAGGAGGTAATGTTGCCTGAGCACATCCTTGGACCAGGCAGTGTGCTGAGCTTGCAACACCCCTGCTGCTAGCTCACGCTCATGGAAGCCTGTCCTGCTAGCTGCCTATTACAGATGTGAGAACAGCGAGGGGAAGTGACTTGCCCAAGCCTCCACCTCTGAATCTGAACCCAGGACAGAGCACTTCATGTTCCCTCCTCTCTAGCAGCTGAGGGGAAGCATGAGCTATGGCTAAAGGGCTTGGCGGGACCTGGTGGATTTGGCGAACAACTGGGAAGGAGAGGGTGGGAGAGACAGGATAACAGGACATGCGGCTGGGGGTGGTGGTGATGGTGAGAGTGGTGTATGCCCAGAACATCAAAGGCCTTGTTCAGTGGTATGCCGGTAAGTGGTTAACACCAGCTCTCCAGGAAAAAAGAAAACAAAGCCCTGATTTGAAGTGTCTGCTAATTTCCATGGTGTAAATATTCCCACCGTGGCTGATTTCAAGTTATCAGTGTGATGTCACTGAATACTGGGTTATTGTGAACCCATGTGAGCTGCACTCCCCTGGCCTCTTTCAGGCTTTGGCATCAATAGGGAGACAACAGAGAGGTAACAGGAAGGGAGATGACTTTGACAGACCTTTGTTTCAAAATGCAGCTCTCAGGGTTATCAAGTCTTGGGAGAAGAGGTTGGAGAACATGGCCAATTAGAAGGCCAGTGTTGACTCTTGGGGGCTGGGTTAGGCAAGGGTGGGTAGGTCCTTGGCAGGGATGAGCCGGATCCCATCCAGATTAGTGAAGTGAACATCTTTTTCTCTGTCCCAAATCTCAGGGGTCTCTTGCTGTAAAAATGCATCTCAGTGAGAAGTTCTCAGAGGCAGAGAGACCTTAGCACCCCCTGCTCCCATCCCCTCTAGGGTCAGGCTGGGCCTACAGAAGTTCCACTGGGAATGTTGGCTTCCTTTTGTACACTCAGTCCAATGATTTAAAAACAACAACAATGACATATATCCCGCAAGAAATGACCTAGGAATATTCATCTGGAATTTTTTTTTCCTTTTTTTAAGAAACCCAGTTGGGAATTCAGGACAAAAGGGCATACCAGACTTTGTGCTCAGCTGTGACAGAGGCCTGCTGAGTTGTCAGGGCATCCGTGGGATTGGAGACAGTGCAGAGGCCTCCTGCCCCATTTCTGAATGGGCAATGGGACCAAGGGTCAAAGGACTGTGGCCAGACAGACTGAAGTCAGGGCTGGCCTAGAACCTGTGGCCTAGGCTTTCTGGGGAAGATGGTTTTAGCTGGACTTTGAGGTTTGGGCAGCGTCTGGAAGGGTAGTTGTCTGTGTGTGGCTCAGGGGCCATTTGCCTCTTAACTCTCAGATCCATTTCCTGCCCTTTTTCTCTTGGCTCTATCACACAAGGGCTGGCCTTGAAAATGACAATTCCCAGGCTTCCCTGATAATTGGCTTTGGCCAGGTTTGGTCAATGAGAGGCACTGACAGAAGATTGGAGGGCAGGTGGAAGGGAGAGGAAGGGGTCTTTCCCTCCTATGCTGTGGTTTGGGCAATGTCTCCACAGCAGTTGTGTCTCTTCTGTGGCTCTAGCTGTCATCAGCCTCTCTCCATGATCTCAGCTCCCCCACACTAAGGAGGTCCTTAGGTGACTTTAGTTCCTACTGGGTGGCCCTGGCTTCTGGAGTTTGGAAGCACCTTTTCCTGCTGCTTGCTATTCCTCCAGCTGGCTTTCTGATTTTTTTTTTTTTTTTGAGGTGGTGTCTCACTCTGTTGCCCAGGCTGGAGTGCAGTGGCACACTCATGGTCACCCCAGCGTTGACCTTTTGGGCTTTGGTGATCCTTCCACCTCAGCCTTCCAAGTAGCCGGAACTACAGGTGCATGCTACCATATCTGGCTAATTTTTTATTTATTATAAAGATGCATTCTCACCAAGTTGCCAGAGCTGGTCTCGAACCTGCGGGCTCAAGCAATCCACTCATCTCTGGCCTCCCAAAAGATGTGGTTAATCTCTGCTTGCCTCTCTGTCCCCTGCTTGTCTTTGCAGCTCTTGCAACTTTGTAACTAGTTCAGCGTGTTAACTTATGGGGCATGGGCTCTGGCCTCTGTTTTCCTGCCTGGGTCCTGACTGATCCAACCTATGTCTTGGAGTGGGAAGGGATGAAGGACTGGAGAGGCCTCTTGGCAGTGGGGAAGGGAGGATTTGGGCCAGATCAGATGCCTGTGGGCCTTAGAGCTCAGCTTCAGCCTGCCTAGGCCCCAGATCAGACTCAGAGTCCCCTGTCTGCCATCCCACCAGTGCTGTCTTCCAGAGGCTGGGTCTTGACTGAAGTCCAGGACCCATTATCACGTGGTTCCCTTATTTGTGGGGTCAGAGCTAACTCCTAGAACCTCTGCCAACACTCTCATGCAGCCTGGTGGTTTTCATTCTTGCCTGGCCCCTCCCTCCTTGCCCTGTCCTGCTCAGGACTCCCCTTCCAGGCCCTCTCAGAAGCCTGTATCCGAGTAGGGAGAAAGAGTGAGGCCAGAGTTCTGTCCTGTGAACGGAAACACTCACCTAAGGCTAGGCACCGAGCTTCGCTAGGCTTCCAGGCCCCAATTGTGGCACAGGAGGGTTTGGGTTTAGGAAAGCCTCTGAAGGGGTCCCTGAGACCCTTCCTCAAAACTCCAGGACTTCCAGGCACAAAGTTGGGAAATCACTAGTCTAGTCCCAGCTTCCATTTTATGCTTGTAGAAACTGAGACTAGAGAGGAACAGGGCCTTTCCCAGAGTCACACTGGCTCAGAGTAGACTGGCAGAGCAGGAACCCAGGCTCTGGTCTCCTCACCCAGCATCTCATGGGCCCTGCCTCTGGATTCTCAATGGTTTGGGGCAGCACAGTGAGACTGGGCAGAGGAAGGCCTGCGATTAGGAGAGTGGCCCCACAACCCTGCTGACAGGCCCGTGTGCTGTCAGCAGAGGCTCTAATTGGATAGCACTGCTTCCCCTGGAGTACCTGCACCCAGCTGCCTGCTGAGGTTGGCAGAGGCTTGTTCAATGCCCAGGCGTGCCAGGCTGCCAGTCTCCAAGTGCAGGGTGCGTGTGCCAGCATGGGGTCCTGCCCCGGGTGGGGCTTGCGGAGAAATCCCCGGGCCAACACCAGCAGCACCCAGGGCCGAGTTGCGCAAGAGCCGTGTGGCTGCAGCTGTGCCCATGTTACCCAGCACAGAACTGAGAGGGCTGCACACGTCATGGAGAGGGATGACTCAGCAGTGCGGGCCCCTTGGAGGAGTTGCCCAGGGAGGCCAAGATGGCAGGCCACTGGGCCAAGGTGGTGGCCGTGTGTGCAGAGTCCTGGGGGGAGCCACCCAAAGAGGGCAGGTTCCCTCCCTGGGCCAGCGGCCTGCTTGTGCACCATCAAGTCCTCTCCCATGCCCACGGGGCCCTCCCCATGACTGATAAGCTCTCCTGACTTTTCTGTACACTCACCAGCTCTGGACAGCAGCCTCGGGTTTGTGTACGTTCCAAGTCTTGGGGACGAGGATCGATGTTTCAGGGAGAAAGTAAATCACAGGCAAGACAAGGTTTCAGGACAGCATGTCGATGTCCCACTTGAGTGGGACATAGTATCCACACAGGAGAGAGTCCCGTAAAAGACCTTAGACAAGAGAGGTCACTGACTAATCATGCAAGGCCTTCAGTGACTGACCTGCCCACACATAAACCTAAAAATAGGGAGCCATTGAGGGTGTTGGAACAGGTGACTGCTTATGCCAAAGGTATGCTCCAGGAAGGTGGGGAGGGAGCATGTGAGTGGAACTAGAGGCCAGGGTGGAGTAGGCTGTGGTGGGGTTGGGCAGGGTGAGGCCACATGGTTTCTAACACAAGCATCAAGAGGGCAGACTCAGGGCAATGGCCACAGAGGGGGGAGCCAGGCTTGGTCTGTCTCCCTCCACTAGCACCTAAGGTCTGAGGAGCTGCTTTCCCCACTGCTGGAAGCCTGGGCTGAATGTCTGTAGAAGCCCGAATACAGCTCCTGGTACTAGAAAGTGCTTAGTAGCTGGAGGCAGAGGGCAGGCTGCTGATTTGTACGCTAATTGGTGATTCCTCCAAGGGTCTGAGCCAACACCAGCCTCTTGAGTCTTTCCCAAGATACGCCCTTCTAAGATCTCTTCACAACCTCTCTGAGCTCCTGCCAGGTCAAGGTGGGTGACTGCCAGGGCCACGCCCCACCTGAGGGATACCTTCACCTTCTTACTGTGCCTATGACTTGAATGAGCAGGAGCCAGCCTGCCCTTTTTACCCACTGGGTCACTGAAGGGTCAAAGGCAGGGAGGACCTACCCATCGCCTTTGGGACTGGGCCCAGGTCGTCTCCCCCTCAGCTTTGGGCTTGGGGAGCTGGAGGGAAGATTGGCAAGGGGTGGGTGGCCTGACAAGGCTGCTTACACTTGTCCCTTCAAAATCTCCTTCCTTTAATGACAATAATTGTCAAGGCTCTCAGAGAAAGGCTTTTTAGTAAAGAGATGTGAAAAGATGCTGGGCACAGTGGCTCAAGCCTGTAATTCTAGCACTTAGGGAGGCCGAGGTGGGAGAATCGATTGAGGCCAGGAGTTCAAGACCAGACTAGGCAACATAGTGAGACCTTGTCTCTACAGAGATTAAAAAATTAGCTGGCCATGGTGATATACACCTATAGTCCCAGCTACTGGGGAGGCTGAGGTGGGAGGATTACCTGAGCACAGAAGGTCTAGGCTGTGGTGAGCTATGATCCTGCCACTGTACTATAAATAAATAAATTAATTAAAAATTGCAATGATTCAAAATGTGTTTCTAAGAGTAACCCTAGTTTCTCTCCCATCAAGAATGGGGCTAGGTGGGGGTGGGGGATCATGGACAAGCCCCTCTTCCTTCTGAAACACCAGTTTCCTTTCTGTGGTGCTTGAGCCGAGAGTATCCTGGAGGCTACAAAGAAGAGCACAGAAAGCTCCCGAGGACAGATGAGGGGTAGGCGGGCATCGAGCCAAGACTTGGAGGCCCTTGCAAGGGCTACTTCTTCCCCGGGATGTGCTGCTTCTGGGTGGTGAACCATCCCTGGGCATTCCTCCCAGCTAATGTTGTGCCCCGGTCGACTTGCCTGCTGCCCTCAGCTTGCTTGGACTGCCAGGCCTTTGTCTCTGTAGATTCCTGGCTTGACCCTGAACCTGAGCGGTGAGCTAAGATGACTGACACGGCAATGCTTTCTCAACAAACAGGGCACTCCCTCCTTCCTTTGGGAGACCTCTAGGGCAGAGGCCGTGCCTGGCCATGCCCTCCTGGAGGTCACACGGAGAGCAGCCTGAACTTAGTTTTTCTAGCTGGGGACCCACAGAGATTCTGTAGGAATTCTCCTTTCAGTCTGTGAAGAAACAGGCTGAAGAGAGTTCTCTCCTGCCATGATAGTTCCTGCCCTGGAGACACTCTCAGCAGCTGGAGGCACTGAGTTGAGATGGAAGGAGAAAGAGAGTTGTTTTTGCTCAAGACTGAGAGCTGAGTCCTAAGAGAATCTACCAAATCCCATGGTTTTCTTGTGGCCTGCTTGCAGGCAGAAGATTGGACAAGATGAGCCCTTGGCCAACCGAACCTGACGTCTGCCTCAGGGGTGGCTGGTTTTAGCACCCACCATGAGGACGGTTGCTAATTCAGGGTGTGTGTTTGGGCAGGGTGCTGAAGCTGGCCCCGTTGCGGAGCACGCCCCCTGCCGGTAGCCGCCCAGCTGTGTGGCCCAGGACTCAGAAGTCCCCACGAAATAGAATCATGGCACTCTTGTCCATATTGGCTGGGAAAATAAAACCCAAACCCAGACTGAAAAGAGTGGATGTAATGTTCTCAAGTGTAAGTCTTTCTTCCATAAATTTTTAATTAAACCTTTGGCACCCGTTACGCCTCCATCCCTGGAAAGCCCTGGCAGATGCCAGAATTACAGAACCATTTCAAACACGTGTGAATCCGGTGAGACGACTTGCAGCTCCACATGGGCACGGCTGGGCTTGGAACTTGAACAGTTCTCTGGTGGCTTAACAATTGCGTTTCCGACTGCTGAGACTGTGCCTGGTCTGCGTGCTGGGATTTGACGTGCCAGTGCTTTATTACACTCTTCGGAGGGACGTGTGACCTGTACCCAGGTCCTGGAACGGGTGAAGAAATCAGTGACTTGGGGCTCTGTTTCTGAGTGCTCAAAGGTCTGTATTTCCATTTTGATTAAAATTGGTTAAACATTTTTACAATCTCATCAAGGTTGTCTGGGTTCTCACCATGTAACTTGGATTTGCTGCACCATTTAAGAAACCCTTTGCCCGTCTTCATGGTGGTGTTTGTGTGTTCGATTGTCCTCATGGTGGTGTTTGTGTGTTTGATTGTCCGTGTTTGCTCCAAGGGAAGGCCCTGCACTGCCGTGGTCCACTGTACAAAGGAAGTTCCGTTTGGTTGCATTGGTTCAGGTAGGGGAAAGAGAGGGTAGAACAAAGTACATGCCAGTAGGTGGTGTACCCATTAGTTGGTGGCCAGGGTCGTGCTCCTGTGGCAAACAGATTCCGGCTCAACACATGGCAACTTGCTAGAGTTCATTGGCAGTAGGTGTGCTGGGAAATATGTGAGGAAGAGATTGCTGGAAGTAGAATTAGGAAGAAATGAACTGAGTGTCTATTTAAGGCGGATTTTAGTAGCACCATAAGGTGAATGTGGCTTCAAGTGAACAGGACAGCTTTATAGAGTTATCAAGTAATCCCTCATTAAAATGGATGCCTCCGGGTCATGGGCAGGGTTTTGGTTTTGCATCACGGCTGGTTATCCCAAACTTGAAAACAAAGCCTTAAAGTTATTAATGCTACTTTGTCTGTTTGCATACATCTGTTTGCAGGCATTTACTCTCTGCATTGGTATTAATTAAATTGAAATACAGAAACAGAATTGGCCTGAGGCCACGTCTTTCTACTATTAAACCCATTCTTGGCAATTTAACTTTAGCAAAACACATCATCTAATTTTATTGGTAGTTTTGTTTGCATTTAATTTCCAAATTTGCTTTGGCTTTTTATGTGTTCAAGGGTGATAAATACGAGGAGTGGATTGCTGTAATTCTTGTTTCTATAGATGTATCCCTGCATGCACCCGCTATATTGATTGAGCTCCTGCTGTGTGGGAGGCGCGTTCTAGGTGGTGAGGATGTCACAGTGAGAAAAGAAGGTGAAAGCTTTGCCCTCGTAGAGTTTACACTCTAGAGGCAGAAATGGATAAACAAACAAACCAAAAAACCCAAACCCCAAACCTCACAAACAAGTAAATATACAACAAAATATTAAATGAAGATGAAGCGAAAAATGAAGGGAAATTGATGATGAGGCGTTCTCCTTCGATGGGCTGGTCTGGGAAGGCTCCTCTGAAGAGGTGACACTTACTCAGAGACTGGCTTGCAGCAAGGGAGTGTGGTGCTCCCACCGAGGAAGGGAGCTCTACCTTGGGAAGCAGCAAGCTTGGAGACCCCTGAGAAGGGCACGTGATCAGGGTGTGTTGGCTAATATCTTAATTTTGCTGTGAATACAAATCGTACGTTCAGCAGCACGAAGCAAGACAGGCCACTGGGGGCTTGGGGGCTGGCGCAAGATGTAGAATAGCCAGCCTGGTGCGGGGGCCCAGAGGAATCCAGATTCAGACTGAGAAGTCTGGGGGTGGAGGAGTTTCCTCAGGTTCACTAGCTGACAGGTCGTTGCTGTACCTTGGCCGAGGGAGAGAAGTGGAGCTTGTGGCACCCCTCCCCCTGCAGTCTAGTCCCCCCTCAACACGATCACCTGCAGTGGTGGTTCTCAAACTCGAGTATGCCTCAGAATCATCTGGAGAGCTTATTAAACCAGACTACTGAGTTCCACCATGGGGATTTCTGATTCAGGAGGTCTGGAGCGGGTCCTGAGAATGCAGCTCACCAAAGTTCCCGGGTGGTACTGATGTTACCAGTGCAGGGACCACGCCTTGAGAACCCTGAGCCAGAGTGGCTGACACAGACCATGCTGGGATTTGGCAAGAATGACTGTGGAGAGAGAATGAGGTACGCAGCCTTCACTAAAGGACCCATTCAGGCCACACAGAGAGGCCTATCTGGCTCAGTGGGTGCTACTGGAGAGTTATAGCCAAGCATCTGGTGCCCCCAGGGGTGTGACCAGGTCTGCAGTGTCCCTTGCTGAGTGTCAGTGTGTGTGTGTGACAGACATTGCCCATGCATCTGAGTCCATGCTGGCTGCTGTGGTCATTACTGTCAAGGGTCTCACAAGTCAGGGAGGAGCCTGAAGCTCATGCTGAATGGGGCAGGAGGCATAACTCTGGCACAAGGACCTGGCAGTTGGTGCTCAGTAAATATAGGCTAATGCTGAGAAGCGGTGGTCCTGATGTTACCACTCTGTCCTCGGAATCTGGGTCCAGTGTCTCTTCTGTCCCTTCTCTCTCATCTTCTGACCCTCCCTCACTTTAGCCTTGCCTCTCAGCAGGGGCGTGTGTGAGGTCCTTGGCAAGTGACTGGACGCTCTGGAAACGTGAGGAGGTGTTATTGGAAGTGAACCCCTGATGATGCTTGGCTTGATTTCCTTGAGTCAAGGCCCTCTGCTCTTCCCAGGGGTACACCCTTGGGTGTGGGTCTGAGTGCTGAGGGAGGCAGTGGGTCATGCTCAGCCTGGAAGCACACAGGAAGCTGATGGGAAACAGCTGAGCCAATGGCTCTGCGCGCTCAGAAAATAAATCCTGGCTTCTGAAGGAGTTGCAGAAAATTGATTTTTTGCAGCTTCAGTGGTCATCCTGAAGGATTTGGTGGGGTGGAAACCAGGCCCATTTTTCATCTCTCTGTGCTGCTGGGTCAGGTGTTCATTGGACCTGAGTCAGTGCCCATCACGACTCCTTGCACTCTTCCATCCTGTGCCAACGAGAAGGGCTGAGGGCCTCTCTTCCTCAGCTTACAACTAGTGTCCAGAGGCTCCCTTCCCCTTGCTTGCCTTTGGGCCTGCTGCCATGGGCAGGAGAGGTGCATATGTTTGTGCAACCGAACTGGGATTAAAATATTTGTATAGCGATGCAGCTGAGGGTCTACATATCTGGGATACGGGGGTGGGGCGGGCATGGGATGGGGTGGATGCCCTTTATGGCCTCTCCACAGCTGCCCCGTCCCTCAGCGAGTGCTGTGACTGCTTGTGGGGAGACAGCAGCCAGCTAGGTGGGTCTGGCATAACCATCCTCCTGGGCCTAGGCGGGCTTGCCAGGGGCTGGACCTTGTCTGGGAACAAGGGCTAGCTCTTTGGCGTGTTTCCTCTACATGTGTGGAGAGTGGACTTAGCTCAGGCCCAAGGGAATGGAAGATTCCCAGAGCCAGGGAAGAAGCCGCAGCTACAGATGGACGGTTCCCGGGGCTCCTGTTGGCTTTGGATGATTTCGTAGAAAACTTGGCTGGGGTGCTGTGAGGCAGAGCCATGACCTCGCAGCTCAGCAGCCGATGCGAGGAGTTGCTTAGTCTTGTACGGTCATGCAGCTGGGCCGCCCCAATCCTCCCGGCTCCATGGCAGCTCTACCCTGTGGACTGGTCCCCAGTCTGCTCTTTGGTTGTCAAGGGGACTGAGTCCTGCCTTGCTAGGCTGCTGTGAAACCCAGTGAATGAGCCCAGACCTCGAGTGCCCCACCCCTTGTCCATGTGTGGAGGTAGGAATTTGAGACAGAAGGAGTCTGGGCTTCTGTGGTTGCTCTTGTGGAGGTTTGGACTTTGGAAGCAGTTTCCTGGTGGTCCTTGCTGGTGTGGTGTATCAGTGTCCTTTCCCTGAGCAGCGTTGTCTTGGATTTTTCGAGTGTTCCCATCTTGCTGAACACCCTGCCCAAAAATATCAAATTCATCAGGGGGTTTGGAGGCTAAAATCCCTGAAAAGCGGTGAGTGCTTCTTTTTCCTCATTTTATTTGTAGTGGCAGTGTCTGTGGCTCACACCTGGCAGCCCTGATGCTTGGGGTTGCAGTGTGAACATGAGGAAGAGGAGGAGGGAAGAAAGGGGGAGAATTGGATAGTTTATCTTGATATCAAGTAAAGATATTTTCTTTAGGTATCAAGTGGAAAGGGAGCCCTTATAAGCCCTGATCAGCCCCATTTGGAAACAATAATAACGTTATCATGATGATAGTGTTATAGAGATCATTCTTTCCCCCCAAACTTGGCCTGGTCAAGGCTTACATTCACCGGCATTTCACAAATATAGCTTATTAATGTCACAATATCACTAATAATCATCCGTGTTAAAGAGTAGCTAACTTTTACCAGATTCTTCTTTGCAGACACTGTGCTAAGCATCTTAATAGCCATTATTTCATTTAATTATCTCAAGAACCCCTTGGGTAACCACTATTGCCATTTTAAAAAGAGGGAAATGGAAACTGAGAAGTGGAATACCTTGCCTAAGGCCCACGGAGGGAGAACAGGGAGACCAACGGCTGGGTGTTGGGCTAGGACAGAGTCTGGGTTTATTCTAAGACTATCACTTCCTGGGTGCTGGGTTGTGCCAGCCTGGGATAGATAAGCAGGAGCTCGAATGCTTTCATTCAAATAGTGATGGAGGAGAGGGGATCAAGGGTAAAGGCCCTGGAGCCAGACTGCCTGAGTCCAAATATTGACCTTGGGCCTGTGCCTCAGTTTCCTTATCTGAGCAATGGGGATAACAGCTGTGCCTCCCTCAAGGGTTGTGAGAATTTAACGGCTAACCCACATGAAGGGCCTGAAGGGTGCTGCAATACATGTCGGTGGTGGTGACTGTCATCCTCTGCACATTCTCCAAGGCACACACATGCTGTTCAGGAGGCTCTGTGGGTTAGGACAGTGAAACTGGCACATCATGGACATCCAATAAATATTCCCTGGTTGAAGGAATGGAATTTACCAGGTGGCCTGGAGATCTCCTGCAATAATTAATCTTCTCCTAAAGGATCCGTCCCACGACTTCCCGCCTGAGACGGACCCACAAGTGGACAGCCTGCCTCTCATCCACACTGGCTGACACGCCTTCCCTGGGTCTGTGTGGCAGGAGGGTCACAGTCCCGGCGGATCTCAGGGGCTCCTGGGGGCACTGGCTTCTTGAAAGGCAGGAGATGGCAGACCCCAGCTCTCCAGCCGCGAGGTGGGGGATGGTAGGGAAGCTTTGGTTCTCTGAATAGTGGGGGCTACTCCGTGTGGGTGTGAGCCGGGGAGCCCTCGCCCTCCCCACGGCCTCTTGGGAGGGGGCTTGCAGAGAGCCAGGCCAGTCAGTGCAGGAGGCTGCAGGGCCTGTCAAGGTTAACAGATAGTCCTTGGCTCTCCCCTAGGAAGTAATTCAACTTCTCCCCTGACTTAGGCCACATTGTTTCAAAGCATGTGGTATAAACTACTGACCACTGGGGAATTGCTTGAATTAACAAACTCATTTTTCCCGAGACCTGAGGTTGAACTTGACTGAGGAGTTCAGGGCTCTTTCGCAGAAATCCAATAGATCAGGAGAACTCATGTTACACCATGTTTTCAACCTTGATCAAATGCACATTTTGCATGGTGTGGACTTCTCCACGCCTGCACTCTTCCAGCTGCGCCAGATTGCTTGGAACCGTGGCAAACCAGGCCGGTAGCTGGCACTGGAGCCTGGGCTTTAGGAGAGCCGGTCTCCCGCCTCGGTTGGAAGGATCTTCAGATGGCTGCTCCCTCCTTTCTCCCTTGTCTTTCCCTGCCTCCCTCATACCTACCTTCCAAGTGATTTCTCTAAGAAAAAAGAGGTATGAAGGTTTAGCTTGAAGCATTCAAACGGGGCTGAATCTCAGGGCTCCCCCTCCTCCTCACTTTCCTATGTGTCTTGCAGCCTGTCTCCCCCTCTGCCGGTTTAACCCCCTCGGGGACCACCACAGATCCTTACGAGCCATGGGGAGCCAATCCCTCTCCCACCTCCAGCTCTTCCCACACAGCCCACACCCAGGCCTAAACCTAGGGCAGAGCTCAGGGGAGGCTCAGAAGATAGCTCTATACCTTAGAGGACACAGAACTACCTCTCACAGGCCAGAAGCTCCCCAGGAACAAGGGCTGAAAACCACAGGGGACAGTGGATGTCCAGAGCAGGGAGAAGATGGAACTCAGGGAGTTCAGATAAGGATGGTGGACTTCCTGAAGGAAACTGGGTGGCATTTGGAGGCCCACAAGAAAAGAGAACTGTTTTTGCCAGATTGATGTGAAATGTCCTAGAAAACCACATTGCTCCCCCCTTTGTCTTCTGCTATCTGCCTACTAAGGATTCTGTTTATGCGAGGCAAGTGGTATGTGGCTCAAACTAGCTGTTCTGAATCCTGGCCTAGCATCCTGAGCACCTGGGGAGATTTGTAAACCTGTACATGCTCAGCCCCACCCCAGGCAGTCGCCCTTGGGTAGGGTCTAGATACCTGCAGCTGGAAGCTCCCAGGGGGTTGTGATGTAGAGCCAAGCTCCACAGAACCTTCCCCACTGCATGGAAAGCTCCCTTAGCCTGTCTCCTCCCCTGCAAGGGCTTTTTGGGGTTAAAAGAGCTCAATCAATGGGGAACCATTAGATAGACTTTCCCTGTCTGGCAGTGCCCCGGTGCCCCAGCCACAAACTCCCAGTTCAGTTCAGGCCCTGGGAGGCAAATTCTGGATCACAGTAGCTCTGTGCCCCAGGGATGGGAGAAGGGGCCTTAGCTCCTCCTTGTACCAGCCTCTCTCCACCTCATGGCGGAGGGCTCTCATGATTTCTACACAGCTTTCTTTGCCCCTTGACATTTGTCTCCTCAACCTAGAGAGAAACAGAGGCTTCCAGCTTTGGGAAGCATTGCGATCTTTTGGTTTTATCTGCTGCTACGCTGCAGTTCTCCTGGAATTTCCTTACTCAATCAGGGAATCTGATTGGCCCAGCTCAAAGGTCGATGATAGCCCATGGGTTGCTGCCACAGGGGCAGGTGGGAGGGCAGACATACAGAACACCATTGTCAGTGGGCCAGGTTGGGGCAGATAGGTGGTAGCCAAGATGGCTACAGCAGGCCTCTGTGTTGAGGAGGAATATTCTGGGAAACGAAAGCCTAGTGAAGGCAACTCCATCAGGGAGAGTTGGTGGATAGTCGTGGTATCCACGTGCAGGCAGGAAAGTCAGAAGCTAAAACACTTGGGGAGTCACTAGCTGGAGTCGAGTTTCTGGCGTGATGAGGTCAGAGACTCGAAGTGGGTACAGAGCGGGATTCTTGGGCCTTCTCATGTCCACAGATACGGTTCCTTCCTTGTGTGTCTTAGAGCTTGGGGTAGTGGGAGGGTCACTGCTGGCTTGGGGGTTACTTGGCTGCCTTTGTCTCCGTCATCATCATCATCATCTCCTTCTTCTTCTTCTTCTTTCCTTCTGTTTTTGAATCGGAGTCTCACTCTGTTACCCAGGCTGGAGTGCAGTGGCACAGATCATGGTTCACCACAGCCTTGACTTCCTGAGCTCAGGTGATCCTTCTGCCTCAGGATCCTGAGTAGCTGGGATTATAGGCATGTGCCACCACACCTGGCTAATTTTCTGATATTTTTTTGTAGAGATGAGATCTCATTATGTTGTCTAGTGTGGTCTTGAACTCTTGGACTCAAGTAATCCTACTGCCTTGGCCTCCCAAAGTGCTGGGATTATAGGTGTGAGCCACCGTGCCTGACCTGTCTTTATCTTCTTGTGTTGAGAAATTTTCATGACAGAACTTCTTAATCTGAGCTCCCCTGTGAAACTTCAGGGGCTTATGAATCTTTTGACATTGGATGGAAAGTGTTGTGCCATGTGAGCTTTACTGGAGAGAGGGTTCCATGTCTTTACTAAATTCTCCCAGGGGCCTCTGGCTGCAAGCATGTGAAAACCCACTGTTTCCTGGACTTTTTTGGTTAAACCAGTTTATCGTGTCCTCAACTACGGTAAGACCTGTGAAGCAAATGGCTTCGCTTGGCTTCATCAGAGGAACATGGAGGTGTCTTCAGAGTCTTTGTCCTCCCCAATCACTTTCCTAGTGGCTGCTGCCACCACAGGCATGTTCTGGGGGAGATTGTCACCCAGAAAAAGGTGTGCAAGATGAGTGCACAGGGGCTGTGTTTTTTGCACGTACCCAGAGAGAGGTCGCTGGTGTTCACCTCTTTTGATGTGGGCACCTGGCTTGGAAGAGCACATGAACTTGAACCCAGGAACCCTTTTGCCTTCTTTCCCCTGTGTTTCCACAAGAGCCCCTAGGGTCAGAGGAGCCATGCGTGCCTCCTGGAGTGTGTGCTGCAGGGTTAAAGAACCTCCTTGACTTTTGTGGCTCTTTGTGGTGGGGGTGGGGAGTGTTCAAGCTGACATAGGCCCCTGTCCAGAATAGTCCCCTTGTGGCTTCCTGTCTAGGTAAAGGCTAAGCTTCCTGGACTTTAAGAGGTTCTCCTAAGAGATCAGACCAGCAGTGAATGCCTACTTACCCTCTCCCGAGTAGCTGTCATATGAGGTTTTAGTTATATGCCAAAAAAGTTCTGACAGAAGCATGCCAATGGCCTGGTTGGAATGCCGGAAACATTCATCCCAGTGGCGGCTCTGGTGCTGACAGTGGGTGCTGTCACCCTTCTGCAGTCACAGGGATGTATGTGTGCACTATTCATGTGGCTAATAGGCTTCCTTACTGAGGGTGACGTTTACACGCTATAAAAAGTCCATTAACTGAATTTAAGCTTCTCCAGAGATCGTGGGGCCTAATCTGTACTTGGCATTTGACATGGAAGATCCCAAGGACCCTTTCTGCTGCAGCTTTCCTGGGATTGGAGAGATGAGCTCTGCTGAATGAGTGAGCAGGTGAATGTATGCATTAGGTGAGTGGGAGAATGCAATTTCTGGGGCCAAGCACTTGTCTCACAGGGCTCGAGAACAAAAGTTGGACTGTTTTGGAATGAATATTCAGTAAACAGTCATTTATTGTTAATGTCAAGAGGCACACTCAAAATTAGCTATGAAAACAAGGTGGTTTTGCTATTTTTGAAGATTTAATTATTTTAAAGTGCCATTTCCTATTTTTAAATCAATTGGTCTGAAAACTTTTTTGTTTTTCGCCTAAAAGACTTCACTAGACTGAGAATCAGGACAAGTTTACTTTTTCCCAGTTGTGCATTCTAAGCCTGAGTCTTGGATTGTCTCTGCACTCAGGCAGGGTCCTTTGGCCCATCTGTAAACGGGCCAGCTCTGCTGGCTCCTCACCTGCCCTGTGAAGGTGATCTAAGTCCCCGAGCCAAGCTGGGCACCTGTTTTGTTTGATGCAACATCTCTGCTGTGTGCTCAGGCCCTGGGGGGCTTGCATGGCTCACCTCATCACTCCCTGGTCCAGAAGCCTTCCCTGCTCACCCACCCTCCCTGACATCCTGGAGAGTGTCCACCTCATGCCTCTTGGGCAAACTCTGAGCTCCCAGGGGCCAGGCACAGACCCCCCTTTTCTTGAGTCTTTTTCTAACCCATTGCTCAACGTGTGGAAGGTACGCATTGATTGAGTGCCTGACAGCACTATCTCAAACAGTACAATGTAAGCTAGTGGGAAGCCTTCAAGTAACACTCTAGCTTCCAGGAGGCAGAGAAGTAAAGCAGAAACTTGAGAACCAGAAGATCCTAAACATGAATCTTGGCTCTGCCACTCCTCAACTGTCTGAGCTTGGTCAAGTGACGTGACTCTCCTGAGCTTCAGTTTACTTGCCTGGAAAATGGGGATGATGCTACCCAAGCGGCACAGATTGTTTTGAGCGCTTTGTGGGAGTTCTGAGTGTCACGTGCCACACACAGCACCGATACATGGGGGCAAGATTCCAACAGCCTAGATTTGGGTCCTGCACTCGTATGACTCTGAAGCTCAGAGACATTGAGCGACTTGCTCTGTTTCCTCTGTGAATGGGCTTGTTTACCATCCCTTTCCTCCGAGTCACATCCCATATCACAGACACTGGGCTGAGCCTGTCAGCAGTCATGATCGCGGGATCAGTGCTCTCTGCTCACCACAGAACAGCCAGCAGGGCGTACACCACCCTGGGAGCTGTGGGAGCTGACGGGCTCCTGTGTACATGTCGGGGCTGCAATCATTTCAAGACCCCTCCCCACTCTGTTTCAGGGGAATTGGAGCAGAAGGGGTAGAAATAACCCCTTTTCCCTGGCAGTCCCAGGGGTCCACCCCATCTCCTGATAGCTAGCAGGCCTCAGGACCAGCCAGGATGCAGAACTTGGCTTGGCCTTGACCTCAGCCCTGAACCCTGCTGGTGCCCTGTTAGTCATGCACAGTCCCGTTGGGGCTGGCTTCCCGGTGGAGGGGCTGCCCCGTGGTCCTCTGAGTCCCTGGCTGAGTGCACGGCGTTATGTAATGCTGCTGAGCCAACGTTTACGAGTCTCAGCCAATTTGCCGGCCTAGAGTTACACTGTGCAGATGCTCTGCCTCTCGGGCTGCTTTTGTCTCGGAGGCCGTAAGCAGATAGCATAACCCTGCTTACCATTAGACGTTTCGCAAATCATCTGGGCTCGAGCGTGCCGCAGCCAGACAGTTCATTTATGCTGCGAAGGGTATGATTTGTAAAGTAATAAATTTCCCATCTTTCTGCCAGCAATAAAGTATAGCAAGCAGGCGAGGCCAGAGCCCTCCAAAAATACACTGGCTTCCAGCGAGACCTGGAAGAGAGCTCACTCAGGCTCTGCCTCTCTCTGTTGTTGAGTTCACTGGATTCTCGGAAATCAGGTCTGGGCCATAAATCCCCTCTGCCATCTGGGTGACCCTGGGCTCCAGCACGGATGTGTCACTGGCATGGGTAATTGGCCCCTACCATGACACAGTTGTCGCTTCCTGGGCCCCTTTGGGTTCTGGCATTCAAGGAAGGCCTTGGCAGACATCACTCAGATTGGATGGCAGAAAGCCATTGACCATCCCTCCCCTCTCAGTGGCTGCATGTCTCTGCTTGGGACGGAGGAAAGGCTGTTTCTCCTGGGAAGTTAGTGGCTGGCAGCGAGGGGATGTGTGTGCCGGTGGGAGCTCCTTTTGGTCTCCTGCGATGGCATGCAAGATAAGTGCAGGGTCAGCTGGAAGGGGCCTTCTGTTGTGAAGTTGGCTGCTACAGGAGGAAGGTCAAGGACAGACTCAGAATGAGGCTTAAGAGGTCTGGGTCCCAATTTCCTTCTTGGAGGAGGATCAGTGGATGGTGGGCCACTGTAATCAGCAGACACTTCCATAGAAGCAGAAGCAGGAGTTGTCAAGGAGACCTCAGAGCTTCAGTCCAAAATGGCAACTGTGGCAAGTAGGTGGTTTATAGTCGCCATTTTAGGGCAAGCCCTTTCTTCTTGTCCTGTATCACATGGCTTCTGTTTATAGGGTCTAAACAGAAGGCCCTCTGTCCTAAATTATGGTGGGACCCTGCCTAGCCCCTACCCTTTGCTGGTCATGGTCAAGGACTTTCCGTCATCCATTCTGAGTGATGTCTGCCAAGGCCTTCCTTGAATGCCAGAACCCAGAGGGGCCCAGGAAGTAACAACTGTGTCATAGTAATTGCCCATGTTAGTAACATGTCAGTGCTGGGAAGGAAATTTGGATCCAGACTTCCCTCTGTGGCGAAGGTGGGTCTGGAAATAGCCCATCAGGATGCAAACATTCTTACCTTATCTCTGAAGGCTTCCTTCGGCCCTCAGCCTTCATCTTTTCTCTTTTATTCCCTCCTCTTTTTCCTCCTCCTCTTCTACATCCTGCCTCCACTTCTTCCACCTCAGATTTGTCTATTTAGTCCCACTTTTAAATGACACAACATTTACCATTCAGGAATGAGATAAAAGTAGGAAAAGGAAGATATCTATAGTGAAATGACCCAAACACAGTCCCTGTGATTGTTCTGTTCCGTTTCCTCTAGTCTGAGGTTTTTCAACTGGACTTTGGGGGTCCTAGAAAGAGATACCCCTTGTCCTTCAGTTAGGACAACTTTCCTGTCACCTGTGGACATGCAGACTTTTACAGAGTCCTTTGTCCTGAAGGGGTTGGTAGATAGAGTCCTTTCTCCCCAGTGCCGTGAGGGGAGTATCAGAGACAAGACCCGGGGCTGGTGGAAGCTTGGGAAGGAGGAAAGGCTGAGCCTCAGGGATGTCCCTGCCCTGACTTAGCCTCCAAGGCCTCTGGAGCTCTGTTGTCTATACCTCAGCTCCTTCACCCAAGAGTCACCCCTCATCTCCTTCCAGACCTCGACTTGGATCCCTCACTCAGCTCCTGCACTTGCTGCGTGTTGACCTCAGCATGCTCTGGAGGGTGGGGAGGTGACAGTTCCTGCCTGATAAAATCGTGGTGAGGATTAAAGGAGATGGCCTGGCAGGCAGAGGGTTTCAACAGACGTTGGCCCACACTGCAGGTCATGCATGCATTGGGCACAGGGTCAACTTGTTGCTCAGTCCGAGGAGGATGCCCACATTCTCTAGTGTGTGTGGTCGTCTCCTGCCCCCATTGGGCGGATACAGCCTTTGCCCTGCAGGTAGAAGCCTTGAAGGTTTCCAGCCTGGGACTAGAAAACGAGGGTCTGGGAGGGAGGTTTCTTTTGGGAAGTGGGAGAATACCATGTGGGCTTTAAGGGGAAGACTGGAGTTTCTTAACCTTGTTGTCTGGGAGAGTGAGCAGGGGTGGCGGGGGTGACCCAGGTCACAGGGAGGAAGCTGCTCATTGCAATGAGCAGAGACTGAAGTGTGGTCAGGACCCGCAGGGAGAAAGGCTGCGGAGAAAGTTGCCAGGAAGGAATACTCGAAACTGGTGGGGGACTCTAGGGGCAAGAGTCCTGGGAAGGAGACCCGGGACCAAACTGCCCTCTCCCGCCACAGCTGCTGGGGTGCCAGATTTCATGTCTGGGTGTAACTGGGAGGGTTGGTGGGAGCTAGCAGAGGATTCCCTGTGCTCTGTACGACACCATGAATCATTCTCCTCTCTCCAGTGAAGTGGTAGTTGCTTGTTGAGAAGGTAGAATGTGCTTGGCAATGTGTGAGGAACTCTACGCGTATCAACTCTCTTATTTAATCCTTACAACAGCCTGTGAGTAGGCAATAGAATGGGGCAGCCAAGGTTCAGAGATGTTAAGTGACTTGCCCAAATTTTCCTAGCTAGAGAAAAAAGAGAAACAGGATTCCAATCACTTCAAAAGCTCCCACTAGACTGGAAGTAACTTGAGGGCAGAGACGGGCTAGTCGTGATCTCTGCTGGTTCCTCTGGTGTATGTCAAGGTACCTGGCACATAGCAAGCCTGCATGAGTGACTGGGCCCAGGTTGCTGTGTTTCTGAGCCCATGCTTGAGGTCTTTGGGGCTCCTCTGAGTAGTTCTCCCTACCCTGTGGCAGCCCCCTTGCTTGCCTGGTGAGCACTGCTTGTTGGTAGGGGAGGCCTCAGGCTGACAACACCCTGCTCCTAGCTCTCCAGCCCCTTTGGGCCCCGAAGAAACGATTGAGTCATATACTTTGCTTGGGTTTGGGTGATTCGTGATTCATGCTTGTGAGGAAGGCAAGAGAGTGACTCATGCTGATTTAATAAGCCTACGAATATTCCTGAGAAGTGGCTGATAAAGTGCTGGCTGGCAGTCCATTCCCCCAAGGCTGCCAGCACCGAGTGCTCAGAAATCACCGAGTTAAACAAGCCTGCAGAAAATTCAATCTCCTCGGCATGATTTTCCTTATTGGAGCTAATAGCACGAGGCGCCTTTCTCCTGGCGCTGTGAGCCCCACGGGGGCCCTGCCATCTTCCATGGAGGACCAGGAGAGCACAGGCTTTGTGTCTAGCCAGTTCCCGAGACTTCGACCTAATAAGAGCTGCTGGGACCTCCCAGAGTTTATCTGGTGCCTTTGGAACCAGCCACTGAGCCAAGGGAAGCCAGCCTGAGTCCCATGCCGGAATGATGGGGTAGTGCCAGCGAGGGCCCCTTCTCCATGGAGTACTGAGAACAAGGCCAGGCAGCAGCTGTCCCGGCCCCTCTCCTGTGCCCACCGGGACCAACCTTGGTCAGGCCTGCTGGGCTCAGGTTACTCACGACAAACAAATGCAGGTGAAGTGTGGTGGCTTGGAGGAGCAGGCCAAGGTGGCAGGAGATGGGTCATTTCAGGCAGCTCACGCGAGGCCCAGGGGATCCCTGACATATAGCAGGTATTGACATCAAGGTTAATCCTGTAGGTTTATAGTTCTGTGCTAATTTCCCAAGTCCCTCTGCTCCAGAGAGCTCTGGCAAGAGGGGCAGAGGAAAAGTCAGAGTCACCTTCTACTCGGTCAGCATCTGTGTCTGGGTCTAGCTGAGGTTGGCAGTCCTTGGTTTTGGAGTTCTGATTCCTTCCAGAAGCTCTTGCAGTTCAAAGGAGGGAGTGGGGTACATAGGTCATTGGGAATGGGGGACTCTGTTCAAATGTTAGCACTTCCTGAATCTTCTTCCCATAAGTTCTTTGGTGTCTTTCGCTTCCCCATACTTACTGAGCTCCTTGTGGTATGTCTGCTCAGTGCTGGGACCAGCCCAGGGAAGAAGAGCTCTGCCTTGGTGAGCGTGGGACTCGCTTGGAGTGCAGCCTCTCTTCCCCTTCCTTTCCTTCTCCCCTGCTTCTGTTCTTCCATCTCTCTAATTAATGTTGATTAAGTGTGGTAATGCATGCACAGCAATTAGTATCCTGAGCAGCTCCATAACTGTTTGTTTTTATTGTCCTAATGAACATTAGGATAGTAAACATTCAGTAACACTGCTGTTAGTTAACATCTCTTGCATGCCAGGCAAAAAGAAAAAAAAAGTGAATAAGGGTGCAAATTGGTGAGTATGTTACAGAGACAGTCTAGCCTCACCCCTCATGCTGCAGATGGGGACACTGAGGCCCAGAGAGATGAAGAGACTGAGGAAAGTCTCATAGGGAGGGTGTGACTAAGTCATACCCAGAACCCGGAACTCCTTCTGCCATGACATGCAGCTATCTTGGTGGGATGGGTGGTCTGAGGAGGCTTCCTGGAGGAGGTGAGTTTTGAGATGAGCCTTGGAATGAGAGTAGGGATGAGACCAGCAGGAGGGGAGAGGCGAGAAGGGGCAGAACACAGCCTGGCCTAGGGCAGTGTGCAGGAGGGAAATGCCAGGAGAGACTGGGAGGCACAGCCATCTCTATTGTCATTTGTGGGACCCTGAGAGGGCTTTGTTGCCCCCACATCCTTCACTCTGTCCCTACCAGCAGGTGCTTCTTCCTGACATGAGCAAATCAGAGATATTGGCCTGGGACTTGAGGCTGAGTCTGTCTGTCTGCCTCTCCCCAGGCTCAGTGGGACCCACGAGTCCATGCTGGGAGTCACAGCCAGGCATACATGCCAAGCGCATCTCTCCTGGGACAGGAAACCCACACAGCTGTAATTTGTCATTAACCTCTTATATCACTTTCCTAGGGCTACTGTAACAAATTGCCACAATCCAGGTGGCTTAAAGCAACAGTATTTTTTCACAGTTCTGGAGGCCAGTGGTTCAAAATCCAGGTGTTGCTGAGTTGGTTCCTTGTGGGGGACCTGAGAGAGTATTTATTCTATTTTTTTTTTTTTGTGGCTTCTGGAGGCTGCTGGAAATCCATGGCCTTCCTTGGTTTGTAGCAACAGAACTCCAGTTTCTGCCTCTTGTCTTCATGTGACCTCCTCCTCTGTCTGGGACTTCTCTTCTTATAAAGGCACTTGTCATTGGACTTAGGGGCAATGGGTGAGTGAGCATGGTCTCCCCTCAAGATCTCTGACTTAATGACATCCACAAAGACCTTTTTCCCAAGTAAGTTCACCTTCTCATGATCTGGGTGGACGTATTTTGGGAGGGGGCATCATGCTACTCACTACACCTCCTTGAGCAGTGTGACAGTATGGCCTTGAAAGATAGGTCATAAGGAAACTTTTGTCGGGATGACAGGATAAGTCTGGGTGAGACACTGTTCTGGGGGATCCTAGGAAAATTCCCAGAAGCATTTGGGCCTTGATGTAGGGTGTTATCTGGGACTGAAGACTCAGGGCCCAACTTAGAAGGTGCTGTCAGGGACCTATGGGCATCCAATGGGGTCTGTTAACCGACTCCATCCTGTGGAGCCTCTGTGTCCATGGTCTACTCAGAGGCTGGCCCAGAGCAGTGCTGTCTGATAAAACCCTCTGTAATGATGGAAATGTTCCTTAGATCTGAGCTGCCCGACATAGAGGCCACTAGCCAGTGTGCCTGTCCAGCTTTTGAAATAGCCACTCCATGGCTAGTGCAACTGGAGGCCTAGATTATTGCTCCTATTTCATTTTAATTAGTTGAATTTTAACTTACGTGACTATGGCTTCTGTGTTGAACAACACAGCTCCAAAGTGTCTTGGCTTCATCCTTCTCCTCGTCTGTTTTTCATTTAGCTATCAAAAATATACTTTATCACAAAGAGCTGAAATTGCTCTTTTGTTTTTTATGGACGTAATGCTTGAGGTTTTAACTTTTGGCTTTGAGATAAAGGCCAGATGGAGTTGACTGGTTTTCGACCCAGTACAAGGGAGCACAGGCTCCTCTTCGAGGAAAATGGGACAGAGGAGCATTTTCCTGTGGACCCCACTGACACTTGCCTAGTGGTGAAGCAGGAAGCAGCTGGAGTGGCCACAGTGGAGTCTATGGTCACTGGCAGTGAGGAGGTTGTGGCAAGTTTGTTTAGAGACAGAAGGAAGGGATGGCAGCCTGTATCTATACCCCTGAGCCATGTTTGGGACTCTATGGGTTTGCGCTTCTTTGCTTTTTTTCCCATGGTTTCTGGAAAGTGAAATTTCTGTCTCATAAAGTGATTTCCCTCCAAATTCCTCCTTGAATTCTTGCTTCCCCAGATGGATATTGCATACTGTCTTGCTTTAGAGTGAGGATATTTATTTTTGTGCACTGTTTAGACATGATCTTAACCAACACTTCATTTATTTACACATTTGCATGTTTTTGACCCTTGTGGATGAAAAATAAAGTGTTTGCCTGAGAGCAGACAATCTCCAAGGAGGCGGCCCCTGTGGTGACAGGTTCTTCCTGAACTTGGACTTAGATATATATGGGCTTTAGGTTCAAGCTCCTCTCTTTTGCCCTGCTTCCTCCTGGCATGGGCAAATCAGTCACTGGGGCACCAGGGCTCAAAGCGCAATCTTCTTGCCTGCCTCTGTGCTCATGCCCGGATGGAAGCCCATGGGTCCAGACAGGAAGTCACAGGCCAGGAGGAGTAGAAGGTTCTGGGCCTCAGACTCTGCTAATGCAGGCAGATCAGACCTGTTTTAGATGGGGATTTGAGGAGGAGGCTACTGCTCAGGGTCATGCTAACACTGCGCTGTGTGCATGTAAGACACAAATTAGGGATTTAGAGGCGAGGAGGCTGGTGAGTGTTGCTAGGTAACCTTTCAGCTGGGTCTAGAGGTAACACAATCTCCGGGAGCAGCCCAGTAGGACGGCCTCCCAAGGACAAAACTGAACTTAGGAAACAGCCATCTTCTGCAACTGCACCTGCCTAGCCTGCCTCTAGGAGGGGGCGGGGAAGTCAGCATGGACAAGCTGTTTTAAGCTGCTAGGGGAATGGTACATCTGTGGATTCTTTATTTGTCTTGTCCTCTTTTCCTTATGCATTTACTTATGCTCCACTTTGGACAAAAGGGGATCTGTGGTAGTTTCAGAAGTACAGATAGCACAGCAGGACAAACTAAAATAAGAAACTGAGGCAGTAGGAAAAGAAGGGTGAGAAAACAGGAATGTGGTCAATCATTCAGCAAGTATGTTAAGTATGTACCACGTACCTGGCTCTATAGATACAGTCGTGAGCAAGAGAACAGCCATGCTGCCTGCCTTCCTGGAGCTTACAGTCTAATAGGAGAAGTGAGATGGAGGGAACAGAAAGGCCACTGTGAGTCTGGTGTTTGTGCTGGGGGTGGGCTGCAATGTAGACTCTGAGTCTCATGGCAGTCAAAGCAAGAGGGGAACACAATTATGAGGGGCTAGGTGTGTTATGAGTATTGTGTTGGTAATAATACAGCAATGGTAGCTTCGTTCTCCTGTCCTGGATGAACAGACCAGGGCACAGGGTCCCCAGGCCCTGTGCAGAGATGTTCCCCCACCCCTCTTTTCATGGTCAGCCTCTCGGCTGGGTTCATGGAATCAGCCCAGATATCCTGGTAGACTGCCTTCAAGAGAAGGACTTTGGGAGCCCTTTGGCTCAACCAGTCCCAGAGCTCTTCCTGGCACCTTCCCATTCGTGTCTTATGCCATACTTTCCCCTGTCCATAGAATGTCACGCATCTCTGTTATTATGTTTGTCTTCTTTCTTTACCTATTCAGGGCCCTTTGAGCTGTTAATGTGCCCTCTACTGACAGCATCTCATTTGATTCTTTCAGCAACTCTTGTGAGCAGCGGTGATTTTAGCTACTTACAACAAAAGGAGGCAGAGGCCCAGAAGGTCCGAGATGGCCTGAGGGTCCACAGTTTCCTGACCCTACTCTGACTCCTACCTTTGGCCTCATCAGACTTGGCATTCCCGGTGATGCTTCTGTAATGAGACCCCAGCTTCCTCATAGATTCTGGAAGAACCAAATCCCTTAGTCCCTGGCATCTCTCTGCAAGGTAGGCTGGGACTCCATTACCCCATCCATGATCAGGCCCGAGTCATCCCTCTGTTTCATGGAAGGGTGTGTTGGGTAGATCTCTGCACCTACAAGCCCACACTTCCATGACAGTCCTTTTGTTTGTTTATTTGGTCATTCATTCAACAAATATATCTTGAGCATGCCAGGTACTGTGTATTAGTCACCCATCATCCCTGCCCTCAAGGAGCTCACAGTTTAGTTGAGGGAGAGGGATCTGCACACATGAGATTAGAATGCAGAGTGAGGAACCTATGAGTGTGGGTTGGAGTGCTAATCTACAGCACAAATAGGTTAAATTTGCCCAGATCTACAACCATCTTATATGTCCTGGCCTGAGATTTCCCTTCATCTTGAGCACTGACCAATTAGAGGGCTCACTCTAATTATGCATAGTCCATTTTAAGGTACAGTACAGCTTTGTACAAATTACCCATAGAAGCAAGAAGGGTCTCCCCTCCCTTGTTCTTGGAAGTATACTTCTATGAATGCAACCTTAACTTGTAGCAGCCTGGTGGTATAAGAGATAACAGACAAGCCTTAAATATTAGCCTCTCATACAGAGGGGCCTTCCCAAGTGCTTGGAGCCATGGGATCCACTTCTCCCTGAGGAATGCTGTGAGGGAATCTTTCTTAAGAACATGAGGGCAAGTGCCTTGTGCATTTCCCATTAATGAATGCCGCCAGCTCTCAGGTTACACAGCAATGCTCTTGGATGAATTTCAATGTTTTGATCCCTCTTGAAAGAAAGCAACCACAGTTATCCCAATTATGAATTCTGCAATACCCTCGTGCAGCTATTGAGTGGGAGCTGATTGAGTCATTGTGTTATCATTCTGCGCATCTCCCAGAGATAGAGACCTGCATAAGTAAAACCATATTTCTGTCTTGCAGGATCCAAGGTACCGATCCCAAGACTAGGATTCAGGACAGACTCAGAAAGCAGCATGTGGGGAACATTCTCAGACTTGGTAAGTAGCTGGCCCGCTGATAGAAGAGATTAAGGTGCTTTTGATCTCCTCTCTCCTAATGGTGATGCCTCTAGTTTTTAAAAGGACTCAAGGATGTCTTCCTTTGAACAGTCAAGAGATTGCTTAAAGAAAAACCCGGCCCTATTCTAGACAGTGTTTCTGGCAAATGATGGTACTGAATTGTAAATGTATTTCGATGAATTTTCCCTTCTGCTCCCTTAAAGTCATGGGTTTGTCCTTTAGAGCTGTTAGCAGGTGACTTACAGTGAACCAAGGCTTCCTACTCCCTCCTGGGTCAGGCTGGCTGTGGAAGCTCCCAGCCCCTTCGGGGTTCTCTCTGGACAATCTGATCTCTGCATTTACCTACAGAGTCATCTGCATCCTATTCTTGCTTGAGGGCATAGCTCTGCTGCCATGCTCTGCAACCTCTATCCAATCTTGGCCCTCAGACTGTTATGTTGAGTGAGTGGACTGAAGAGAGAGCCCTACTGAAGGCAGCAGAATGATGTCAAGGCATTCTGGTGAGGTTAAGTCTGGGTGCAGAAATTCTTTGTGGAAGATGTGTGTCAAGGAAAAAAAAAGCGTGTATGTGTGTTGCTCTGGCCCTGGATGCACAGAGAGCTGGATGAATTAGTTAGAACTCAATATCTAATAGTCAGTGAAAGATAATTTAAATTAAGTAAACATTTAACCCCCTCACTAACTTCTTCATGACATGCCCGTTAAGAGTATGGGCTCTAGTATCTAGACTGCTTGGGCTCAGGTCCTGGCTTCTCCAGTTATTAACTGTGTGGCCTTGGACAAGTCATTTAATTTCTCTGAGCAGGAATTTCCTCATCTGGAAAACAATATCTAGCTCACTGAGTTGTGAGAAAGGAAATAATGCATAAGTAAAACACTACTTGCTTCAGCTGCTGTGTACCCAGCAAAATTTTGTTGTTGCGTTGTACTTATAATTATTTTAATGTTATTCTAATCCTTTGTTGATTGTTCACAAACTTTTAACCTCCTTACTATGTCTAAAGCTCCATGTACAAGAAGCTATGGAATAAGGAAGGATAGGATTTTACTTCAAATTCATTAGAAAAGAATAAATGCACAAAAATAAAATTGTGCTTTGAAGCATATAAGTACACACTAAAAGAGATATATTATCAGTTACTAATATTTATGTTTAGTGAGAGCTGTCACATAGGATGTAAAAAGGTATGAAAGAAAGTTGGTCCCATCCTAACAATAAAAACAAGCCAGACAGTTTACAAAATCACTTATTTATTTATTTATTTTTTTTGAGTTGGAGTCTCACTCTGTTGCCCAGACCGGAGTGCAGTGGCCGCTTCCGGCCACCGCAGCCTCGACCTGCTGGGCTCCGGCGATCCTTCTGCCTCAGCCTTCCCAGTAGCCGGAATTACAGGCATGTGCTACCACGCCCGGCTGATTTTTTGATTTATTGTAGAGATGAGGTCTCACTGCCCAGGCGGGTCTTGAACCCGCGGGCTCAGGCAATCCACTCACCTCAGCCTCCCAAAGGCGTGGGATTACAGGCTGAGCCACCGAGCCCGGCTTAAAATCACTTATTTTTAAGTCTGTCAGAGAGCTTCCCTGAGTATACAAGATAACCTAATGAATCAGAATCAAAATGACAGCCCCTCTGAGAAGAGATGGGACACATGATAATTTTACTTTGGACCGAGCAGTAGGAGGAGAAGGTAAGTCATCAGAGATGCAAGTAAGAAGGGTAATACATTTTTAAGAGCCAAATGTGGGCTTGTGTAGTTTAGATGTATTGGAAGCTGCAGACACAAGAGGTGGCTCACTCTTGCTCACTCTTGTCCATGGCTTCCACTGAGAGCTCACAAAAAAGATTAGGGTCAGGGCAGGAAAACAGACAACTCTGTGGTGTGGGATCTGCTCAAGTCTGTAGTTAAAGCAAGAGAACCAATAAAACCCCTCCCATGCTCATGACCTGTCAAGACTAAGAGGCAGAAGTTATCTACCACTGGAAGTGCTTGAGAGCTCTACCCCGAGGCAGAGGTACACAAGTCCTGCCCAACCCTCTTGGACCATGCATGGGCTAGAGTCAGTGGTCATTTGTTGCTGGAAGAGGGGCAGAAAACCAGGCCTTATTTAGGACCTTGCACTGAGTATAAGACAGCTGTTTTCTGCTTTGGGGTGAGGGCCAGAAACCTTCCCAAGGTCAGAATTCTGTACTGAGTGTAAGACAGTGTGTCTGCTACTGAGGGGAGAGGAGATAGAGGTAAGAGTGATCCTCCATAAATCCCCATCTAAAACAGGCCTGATCTGTCTGCATTAGCAGAGTCTAAGGCCCAGAACCTTCTCCTCCTCCTGGCCTGTGACTTCGTGTCTGGACCCATGGACTTTTATCGGGCATGAGCACAGAGGCAGGCAAGAAGATTGCGCTTTGAGCCCTGGTGTCCCCATGTCTGATTTGCCCATGCCAGGAAGAAGCATGGTGAAAGAGAGGTACTTGAACCTAAATCCCACATACATCTAAGTCCATGAAAAGCCCATCACCCCAGGGGCTGCCTCCTTGGAGATTGTCTGCTCTCAGGCAAACACTTTACTTTTCATCCACAAGGGTCAAAAACATACAAATGTGTAAATAAATGAAGTGTTGCCTAAGATTATGTCTAAACAGTGTGCAAAAATAAATACTCACTCTAAAGCAAGACAGTATGCAGTATCCATCTGGGGAAGCAAGAATACAAGAAAGAATTTTGGGGAAAACCACTTTATGAGACAGAAATTTCACTTTCCAGAAGCCATGAAAAAAAAAACAAAGAAGCTCAAACTCATAGAGTCCCAAACATGGTCCAGGGGTGTAGACATGAGCTATCACCCCTTCCTTCTGTCTCTAAGCAGTCTTGCCACAACCTCCTCACTGCCAGTTATGTTGGGTGGCCTAAATAAATCCTTCTGAACACTGGGAATTCACTGAGCACTAGGAAGTAGTGTCCCACTAGGAGAGGGGCAGGAATGCTGAGAGAGATTTCTTCTAAAGTGAAGAGCTTACTGAAGTCCAAGGTGGTATAGGAGAATTGAAAGAAACTCTTCATTATACTAGGCTTCACACTAAGTGTGGCACAGCAATAGTCCACCACTAAGAGAATTTGAAGACTGTAGTACACTGAATGTAACCAAAGCAATAACAACAAAGTCCAAACCCAGCTCTACATCAGACTAGATACTAACTCAGCTGCCTACATTAGCAACCTGATAGAAGAGAATCCTCCATTTTAAAAATGTATTTGCCTCATCTATACTATTTTTTACATGTAGTATGTGGCATTAAATATAAAATTATCAAAGACACCCACCCCCAAACAAACAGTGGAATGATCACTTGTCAAGAGATAAAATAATCACTAGAACCAGACCAAAGTTGGCCCAAATGTTGAAGTTATCAGATAGGAACTGTAAAAGACCTAAGATAAAGATGCTAAGAAGCCTAGTGAAAAAAGCAGGCAGCATGTCTGAATAGATGGGAACTTTTAGCAGAGTTATGAAAATTATATTTAAAAAAATCTAAACAGAAATGCTAAAAATTAAAAACAGGATGTTAGACATGAAAAATCCTCTCAGTGGGATTATTAGGAGATTGGATACAGCAGAGGTAAAAAAAAAATCAATAAACTTTAAGACACATCAATATAAATGATCCAAACTGGAACAAAAAAATAAAAAGAAAAAAGATAAAAAAGGAAAGTAATAGAGTGTCTAATTTCTATGGGGTAATATCAAATGTCTAACACACATATAATTAGAGTCCTAAAATAAGGAGGTGAAAATGGCAGAAGATGTATTTGAAGAGACAGGGATCAAACATTTTCAAAAACGAATGAAAAAATACCTCAGGTCCAAAAAATTTAGAGAACCCCAGGCAGGATCATAGTTAAATTGCTAAAAACAAAGTATAAAGACAATGGTATGTCAGTTTTAGCAGGCTACAAGGAAAAACAAGAAGGCAAAAAACTTGTCAACCTCTATCCAGTGAAAATATTATCAAAAACAAAAGTGAAGATACTTTCAGGCAGACAAGACTTGAAAGAATCAATCTCTAGTAGAACAGAAGTGCTAAAAATGAGTTCTTTAGGCTGAAAGAAAATGATTTCAGATGGAAACCTGATCCTACAGGAAGAACTTGTATGAATGAAGGACATCAGAAATAGTGAGTAAAAAGCACCTTCAAAACTCTTTAAAGACAATTGGCACTTAAAGTAAAAACAGAGGAACATGAGTATTAGTAGTCTTTTAGAAACAAAACACCTGATAACAAGAACATAAAGTATGGGAAGGTTATAATTGGAGATATTCTTAAGTTGTTCATGAAGTAATATAATTTTTTTATTTTATTTTTAATAGAATATTTTTTAACGTAAACTGCGATGAATTTAGGGATTTCTAGAGAAATCACTAAAAATAAAACTCAAAAAGCCATGACTAAAATGTCAATAGAGAAGAGGAAATATACACTACTAAAATATTTGTTCTATCCCCAAAATGCATGATAAGTGGAACAGAAAAGTAAAAAGCATAAGAGACAGACAAAAGTCAAACCCAAACTGGGCATATTTAAAATAAAAATATACACCTAATTACATTAAATGTAAAGGGACTAACCTTCCCAATTAAAAGGCAGATATTCCAGAATGAATAGAAATGTAGGACTCAACTATATGTGATTTACAAGAAATAAACTTTAAGCATAAAGACACAAATAGGTTGGAAGTAAAAAGTTTTGGAAAAAATACCATGCAAATACTGTGTGTAAGAAAACAGGTGAAACTAATATCAGATGGGATAGACTTCAAGTTGATAAAAAGAAAAAAGTAGCACTTTATAATGATATTAAGGGTTTAATTAATCAGGAAGGCATAAAATCCAACATTTGTAAGTACCTAATATCAAAACTCTAAAATAAAGGAAACAAAAATGGACAGAACTAAAGGAAACTGTATATATCCACTCATAGCTGAAGAATTTCATATCTTCTCTCAGTAATTGATAGGCTGAAAAATTAGTAAGTGTATGGAAGATGTGAACAACACTGCCAATAACCTGATCTAAGTGATAATAGTCTATCTCACTCAACAAAAACAAAATGCATATATTTTTCTAGTGTACATGGAACACTCTTTAAAATAGACCATGAACTGTACCATAAAACAAGTCTTACTAAATTCCTAAGGGAGGACTGAATTTCTAAGTACAGTCTCTGAACACAATGGAATTAAAGTAGAAATCAGTAGCAAGATAATTAGAAAATTCTTTAACTATTTGGAAATTAAACACACAACTAAATAAGCCATGCACCAAAGAAAAAAGCACAAGGGAATCTAGAAAATATGTTAAATTTAATGATAATGAAAAGACGATATCAAAATTTCTGTGATGGACAAATTTTAAAGGAAAATGTATAGCTATAAATGCTAATGTTAGAAAATAAGAAAGGTGCAAAATCAATGACCTTCGCATCCACCCAAAAAAGATAAAAGAGATGAGCTGATTAAACCTAAATAAGAATAGAAATCAATGAAATAGAAAATAATAATCTAAAAATCAGCAAAGACTGAAACTGGTTTGTTGAAAAGATGAATAAAATCAATAAACACCTACAAGAACTAATCAAGAAATAAGATGAGAAGATACAAGTCATCAATCTCAGGAAAAAAAGAGGGACATGACTAAACAGCCTACATACCTTTACAGGTTAATGAAGTGATATTATAAACAATTTTATGCCAATTAATTCAATGATTTGGATGAAAAGAACACAGGAAAATATAGGAAATATAAACTTATATTCATGAAAGCAATTGAAATTGTAGTTTTAAAACTTCTCAATCAAAACTCTAGGCCCAGATAATTTCTCTGGTAAATTCTTTCAAATATGTAATGAAGAAATAATATCAATTCTACACCAACTCTGTCAGGAAATAGAGTATTAGGGAATTCTTTCAAGTTCATTGTATGAGTACAGAATTACCTTGATATCAAAACCAGGCAAGGACATTATTTTAAAAATTACAGATCAAATTCCTTTATTATCATAGGTAAATCCTTGATAATAAAAATTCTTAACAAAACATTGGCAAATGAAATCCCCTGATAGATAGAAAAGGATAAAGTAGAATTTATCCCAGGAATGTAAGACTGGTATAATATTTAAAAGATCAATCGATATAATTCACTTTAACTAATTAGAGAAGAAAATAATAAGATCATTTTTAAGATGTAGAGAAAGCCATTGACAAATCTCTACATCCATTTAAGATAAAAATTCTCAACAAACTAAGAATAGAAGGGACCTTTCTCAACCTGATAAATGTATCTACAAAAACCTATGACTGATATTCTTACTGATGATTGAATGCTTTTTTCCAGAAACTGGAGACAAGACAATGAATTCTCTTACAACTTTTAGTCAACATTTTATTGGAAGTCTTAGATAAAGCAATAACATAGGAGGAAGAAATAAAGGACGTATAAGACTAGAAAGGAAGAAGTAAAATTGTCTTTACTTACAAGTGACATAATTTTGTACAAAGAAATTCCTGAGTAATTTTCTAAAAAATGAGTAGAACTAATAATTTATTTTGCAATGTTGCAGGATATAATAAAGTCATTATTCCATATATTAGCAATAAAAAATTAACTTTTAAAATAACAGTTTTTTATAGCATAAAATTTAAATACTTAGGGGTGAAGTTAAGGAAAAATGCATAAGACTGGAAAATATAAAACATTGTTGAGAGAAATTAAAGACCTAAAATGAGGAAATATATCATGTTTATGAATTTGAAGACCCAATATTAAGATGTCAGTTTTCCCAAGCTGATCAATCCCAAATGAAATCCTAACAAGCTTTTATCTTTGCCAAAATAATTTTAAAATGGAAAAGGCAAGGAACTAGAATAGCCAAAACAATGTGAAAAAGTCGAACAAAGTTGGAAGACTTACCCCACCTGGCCACAAGAGTGATTACATAGTTGCACAAATCAATACAATATGGTTTTGATGAAAGGATGGATAAATAGATAAATGGAACAAAACAGAATCCATATATAGGCTAATACATATATGGAAAAATGATTTTTGACAAGAGTGCCAAGGAAATTCAATAGGGAAAGAATATCTCTTCAACACATGGTACAAAAACAACCGGGTATCCACTTGAAAAAAAAAAACTTTGTTCCTATTTCTATCCATATATAAAAATCAGTTCAGTATGGGTTATTGACGCCTAGAAGCTAAAGTGATAAAACTACTAGAAAAAAACGAGAAGAGTTTTGTAACCTTGGGGTGGGCAAAGATTTCTTAGAGGCGTCATAGAAAACACAGGTCAATAAAAGCAAAACTTGATAAATTGGGTTTCATCAAAATGAAAAATTTCTGCTTATCAGAAACACTGTTTAAAAAGAATAGTCAAGCTACAGATTTGCAGACACATGTCTGACAAATGATGCAGATCTAGAATATATAAAGAACTCTTACAACTCAACAACAACAAAAGAATCCAGTTAAAAATGGAGGAAAAAATTTGGATAGAAAGGTCACCAAAGAAGATATACAGATGACCAATAAGCTCATAAAAAGTGTCTAACATCATAGGCATCAGGGAAATGCAAATTAAAATTACAGTGAGTTACCATTAGACATCAGCTAGAGGTTAAACTAAAAAAAAAAAACTGATCATATTACATGTGGGTGGGTATGTAGAGGAACTGATATGCTCAAACATTGCTGGTAGGAGTGTAAAATGGTATAACTACTTTGGAAAACTGTCACTTTCTTAAAAAGTTACAAAAGCAGTTATCCTGTGAACAGCAGGTATTTGCCTGAGAGAAGTGAAAATATATTGCCACTAAAATCCTTGTATAAGAAAGTTCATAGCAGCTGCATTCATAAAAACCTGAAACTTGGAAAATAGCCTTGGTATCAGTCAGTGAAGGAAGGATAAAAAAACTATACTGTGGTATAGTTATAAAACAGAATACCAAGCAATATAACAGAACGAATTTCTAATACATGCCACATCATTGATGAATCTCAAATGTATGATGAGTGAATGAAGCTGGGTTTGGAAATGTACACACTAGGATCCATTTATAAGAAAGTCTAAAATAGGAGGAACTAAGCTATGATGATAGAAATCAAATTAGTGGTTGACTCTGGAGGTGGAAGATTGACTGAGAAGTGAGAAATGTCCTGTATGTATTCATCAGAACGATAGAACAGAACACTTAAGACCTGAGTGCTTCACTTTATGTAAATTACATCTTTAAAAATTGTGGGATAAAAAAAATTCCTTTCACTGGGTATCAAATCACAGTTAACAAATGTGAAGTTGCCACATTTAAGGTAACCCGATGATGTAGCTATTATATTATGACAGACAAAGGCTATGATGAAATGATTAGAAATCTTTTGTATTTATTAATATTTTTTAATTTTTATTTTAAAGATATGGGGTACAATTCAGGCTCAGGTACGTAAGTGGTCATCGTACAAGTAACGTTTGGGTTTCCCCTTGGTCCCCATTTTGCCTGGTTTGAGACTGGGTATGCTTATTGATGTTATGTTCTCCCCCTACCTTGGAAGTGTCCCGTTACTGCCAATCCTTTTCTTATAGTATTATGATAAATTTAAAACACTGATGAGAGCTACATGCTTTAAATAAACCTGTTCTCCAGCAGCACCTGTTGTCAACTCCAAATCTGCCCATTCAGCCTACACCAGGGGACAGACAGGGAGTAGGCCCCTGCCTGTCTCGTGGCATTTTGGCAGGGTCTCCCTCTGGGTTGTGGGGCAGCAGTCACAGCAGTATCCACAGATATGAGCCTCAATGGCATCTGTGAATTATCTGCTTCTAAATCTGGAGTTTATGAAATACTCTTCCCCAGACATCAAAAGCTGGAAGGCATCCTAGTTATCTCTTCAAGGAGCCCAGTTTATCCCTCTCTCCCAGTCTGTGACATCAAAGACTGTTTCGTTGCATAATCGTCTGGCATGATGGTGTCAGGCCAGTGCCCCTCTGGAAGGGTTGGAACTCAGTGATGAGTCAGAGCCCCTCTGATGAGCACCTTCCCACCCTTTCTGTCCCACATGGCTCCACCCAGGGAAACCTGGCCAGAGGCCTCACTAATGTGGAAGCCAGCTCGCTTGACTCGGCTCTGCTGAGATTAGGAGTTAATCTCTACTGCTTGCCTGGTCACAAACCTCTCAACCTAGGCATGGGAGGGTAGGGTTTATTTGCTTACTTCTTTCTTTCTTTCTTTCTTTCTTTCTTTTTGGTCACTGGAAATAATTTCCTTTGACTGGGAAGTAAAATTGCACTCTTTTCTTGAACTGACAGAGCATGACCAGTAAGGGTCAGCTTTGACTGATTCTGGTCTTTTCTTTTTTCATGCTTTTATTTGAATGCCGTGAAGACATTTCCTTATCAGGCTCTTAGGTGAGAATCTATTTCTTTTTGTGCTGCCTCTTTTGTTTTCCTCATTAGAATATATTTTGTTCTCCAAAAATAATATGAATATGAATGCATATGCAGGTTTTTAAAACTAAGGATGCTTGTTGAGTTTATTGGTAGATAAAAATGGAACAAAAGATTCCTTCCCAATTGTTTCTCTACTTGCTGGCAATAATTTTGGAAGTTAAAAATCTGTGTCGTTTCCCATGCTAACAATTCCCATCTTACTCAATCATGCCACAGATGCGAAGTTTCAATTTAATTTGAATTCTAGTCCTGCGCTTATGGAGGTAAATGAAGACCCTGGCTTTGTAAATCATTTTTGTTTTTCAAATTTTTGTTTTTAAATGTAGCTAGATCCAAAGTTTATGTCCATTTAGATGACCTTTTCAATAGTGAGAGCTATTTTATAAGGCAGCAGAAGTGAAAGTTATCAGCAAGGCTGGGTAATGTAAAGTATTTATGAATGAATGTGCAAAAACCAATCTGGGGGTGTAAAAATGTGAGGTGGGCTCGAGCAGAACTGCTTATGACTTGAGCTTTCTTTGCAGTAAAGCATAATTCATGCTGCTGTGAGCCCTTAAAACAGGAAATAATATACCCATTTGACTTAATCACAATTTATATTACATGTGCATATTTCTAAACAAATGTTGTAGATGGAGAGTTTCGTAGCAATAATATTTATGAATTACACTTTTAGTTAGCAAAGGAAATGTGTGACCTCTTACATTTTGGTTGACATTTGAATGTGGTGTTCAGTGTATTTGACAGGAGTGATGGATTCTCATTAGCTCGACGTATAAACAGGAAATGCTTCCTCGGTGAACAGTTATTAATGTAGGACATCGGTGAATTTGAATTTTTCAGTTGCTTATTCTGGTCCAGACTGTGCCACTTGTTTAATTTCTCTCTTAAAAAAAAATAAAAGCAAGGCTTTAATTTTGTGTGTAGTAAACCTGAACAACTTGTGAATAGCGGAGCTCTGAAAAATAGAAAATGGTCCATGCACCGGTGATAGCCAGGCTGCTGAAGGCTCAGCCAGAGGGAGGGAGCAGCCCTGGCCACAGACGGTCCCCACGTGGATCTGCAGTTGCTTGTCTTAATTTTTAAATAAGATAACCTACAGGAATTAAAACATGACGTGGGGGCAGATTGGAGTAAGCTCATACTTAACCTTTCCCCACAGCAGGATTAAAGCAATTCATGCAAAACGGGATCAGAGCAAATGCACAATGTTGCTTGAGACAGCGGTTTTATTTTATATTTTCAACACTAACCTGGTACTCTCTGGACAATACCAACAACCAGGAGCTGGGGTGTGGGAAAGTTGGGAGAAGTGTCTGACTTCCAGTGGGAGTAAGGAGAAACCAGGCCAGTGGGCCGGCCGTTCGTCTGCCATGGGCCTGGGCCTGTCCCCAGCCCCTTCTGAGTAATGCTTAGAATCTAATTAGAAGTCACTTAGGAACCCGGAAAGTGAAGCTGGCAGGCCCTTAATCTGAATTTCAGGTCTTCAGAGAGAGAAAGTAGCGTTTTTATTGTTGGAGGTCAAAGTTTAAATTTAGTTTATATCAGATTACCAAAATATGCTTTTGGTAAGGTTAGATTCTCATGCTCGGAGAGAGTCGGACTTTAATGAAAGCAAACAGGGCGAGAAATAATCCCATTACAGATGAACTCTTCACTTGAACCTCAAACATTTGGGAACCATAATAACACCATCTTGGGAGGAAGATAAAGGCTGGGCAGGCAGGAGCTGAGAAGGAACCTCCCGACCACCCTGATGAACAGGATCCCTTTCCACCCTGGCATGCCTGAGCCTGGCTTTATCTTAGAGCACTTAGATAAATTACTTATTTATTAATTAGTTTTTTTTTTCTTGCCTTCCCTGCTAAGCAACGCAAAGGTAGGGACTTTCATCTGTGTTCTTTACTGCTATCTTCCCTCACACGTGGCTCACAGACTAGCTCATAAGAAACACTCACTAAATATTTGTGGAATGAATGAAAGGATCTCCGTTTATCTGAGCAGAAAGCAAAAATTTTAAAACCAAAGATTCTGAAATTAAAGAAAAGAGAGCCAGTCCCTCTGCATTCTGGAGAAGCAGTGGGTTGCCTGTGGGTTCTGGGAGGAAAGCCACAAGTCCCAGATTGGGGGTTTCCAGCTCCAAGTCCACAAGCTAATTTGTCCTGCTTGAGGATTACTGCTGAGCAGATGCTCAATAGCCAGGTATTGCGCTTGGGAGAATTGATGAAGGGGGTGGATTGGAAGGGAACTCACATCTGTCCTCCTGGATCCCTCCTAGGACAGTGAAGCAGTGTAGAAGGAGCAGGATGAGGTAGACCCCTCCAGTTGCAGACTGGAAAAATGGGCAGGGAGCTGGGAGCATGATTCTTTTAGGAATTCACGTGAGCCACAGCAAGTAGGCCTGTCATCATCCTCGATGGGAATGAACAGTGTGAGGGCTGAGAGATGAGACTGGCAGGAGGTGCTTGTCTCACTTCAGAGCCGGCTTTGCTGTTCCTGTGCAATCTAGGAGCATTAGCCCCACCAAGACATTCCTGGGCTTGAAACGAATCAATCCTTTTGACTAAGGATGTGCCTGTGGGAAAGCCACTCTCCTTCCATAGCCTCCTTTGGAAGTCACACATGAAATAGACCGCTTGCTTGTGCCGCCATTGAAAATAATTTGTAAACTATCCACTTTCCTCCTTCTCCCATGGAAAATAGCGCACAGCCCTCGTTCAAATATTCTCTTAAGAATGTTGGTATGGGTCATGGCTTTCTTTTGGTCTCTTGAAACAAAACGTTGTTTATCAGTCTTGTGACCCCCCCAGATCCTACCTCTTACTTCCCAAACCCTGGTAGTAGTATCCCTGTGCCAGGGGCCAAAAGGAAAAGCCAGAGGTTTCTGCTACAAAGACCAAATTTCTCAACAAACATTAATTCAACGTGTGTTCACTGAACACCCACTCTGGACAGCGCTGGACACAGAAGGATAAAGACCAACTGGGAAGATTGCTGTCTTCCAACTGACTATGTGCTTTTGATGGGTGTGGGTTGACCTGGAGTTGAAGGTAGCTACGGAAACTGACCTTGGCTGAGCCCCGGCATTAATGCCTTGAATGAATGCCATCTTGTGACGCCAGAGGTGAGCCTCGCAGACCTGTGCTTCCTTGGTGGAGCTTCCCGAACTCGCAGCCCACCTTAGGCTCGGCATTTCAGGACAGAGAGCAGTCTGGTTGTGAATCATTCCCTAGAGATCCAGTTCCTTGAAGAGAAACCACAACCAGTCCTTTGCAGTGTCAGTTTGCAGACTGATGTGCAAACACTCTTTTGACTTGCGCCACCTTCTGAGGAGTAGATTCGCCAGGCAGAGCCCAGGGTGTATTACTGAACACTTACTGTGTGCCACACCCTTCCTTAGACCCTTACATCATTCAACTCCAGAGACCTTTCGCTGATCCTGGTGCTCTCTCTTGCACTGCCCCGATTCTCCATTCATCCATGTCCTTCCACTCTCAAAGCCTTGGAAGCCTCCATCCGAGCCTCAGATCTGAACACTCAGATCATGTCTGCCTCTGAATCCATATGGATTTTAAAAATTGTTCTTTAAGGGTATCATGTACTTTGCCTCCCCTACTTGTCTGTGAGTTCCTGGATGTAGGGGCTATGCCATTTCTCTGACCTCTCCATGGTGGCCATTGATGAGCAGATGCTAAAGTACTTATTAAACATGTCCTGAGGGTCCACAGCCATGTCCCCGTAACCAAGGAACTTTGTATTCTGGAGTAGTTAAAAGCTTGTTTACTAAAAAATATTATAAAGGTCATACATGTTTGCTATAAAAAGCCAAACAATATAAAGATGTATAAAGAGAAAATAAATAGTGTGTGTCTCCCTTCCAATCCCATTCCTCTGAGGTTCTGGAATTAACAGAAGAGGGTGATTTCATCTGTATCTTTCTTTATGCGCAAACTTAAGTAAAAATGTACACACCTATTTAGGTATTTTACCTTTTTCCTCTCCTATAAAATGACTCATACTAAACGTTGCTTTACATTTTGATATTGTCTTTTAATTAACACCACATCGTGGTATGTATTACATTAGCCAGTAAACTTGCTGAAAAAAGAAAAGTCTCCCCTGTGAGTAAAGATTATGGGCAAATTCAAACTGTCTGACACATATGAGTAACTTTTTAAACATATTAAGTGATGTAAAAGAATAAAGACAAAGAGATAAACTCATTAATAAAATGATAGATGTTAAAGGATCCTGCATCATAATATCAGTAATCAAAAATGAAAAAATTCATCACGATCTTTTTCTGTGTTAGTAAATGTAAATTATTATTTATGCTTTCTTTTCTAACAGCTGTGCAATGTTTATTCAGTGATACAGATATAACATCATGTATTCAGCATTTTAACTGATGGACATTCATTTTTCATTTTTTTGCCCTAACAAGCAATGCTGCAATAGGCATTCTTATAGGTATGGTCTACAGGATATATTCCTAAAAATGAGGCTGCAAATATTTAAAATTTTAATAGATGCTGCCAGACACCTTTTCTGAAAGTTGCATCTCATCATACCTTGGCAATAAATGAGACCGTCTCTTTCTCCACACCTTTACCAGCACTGGGGATTACTCATCTATTTTAATTTTGTCAATCTGATGGTTACAATTTGTTGTTTTGCTTTATATTTCCCTAACTATCAGTGAATGATATCTTGTCATTATTTGTTGGCAACTTACGTTTCCTCTTCTTCAAATTGTCTTTTTATATCTTTTGCCTATTTTTCTTTTTCATACTAATTTGTAGGATTCCTTTATTACAACATATGCTCCCTTTGCCATATATGTTACAAGTATTTTCTCCTATCTATTGTTTTAATATTATCTATGACAAATATGGCTTCCTAAAATTTTTAAACTAATTAAAACTTTAAACTATTAAGACATTTTCTTCATGACTTTTGGGTTTTATGATTTAAGAAGCCCTCCCTTCTCTGAGTTTACATACACTTTCTCTTAAATTTCTTCAAAAACTTTTTTATAGCTTTTCTTTTCCATTATATAAGTAATCCACCAGAAAATTATTTATGTATCTGGTGTGTGGAAGGGCCTTGCTTTGGTTAAAAGATAGTGTTAGACTGACTGTTCATAGGGGAGAAAAAACAAAACATCCTTTTCCCCACTGACTACACCTGTGTCATGAATGCAGTTGTTCTACCCTTCTGATCTATTAGGCTTCTAGGGTGGGAACTGGCTCTTAGAACTTTAGGGTGGAGACAGCACTCACTGTCCTGACAGCACACAGGTAGCAGTATGAGCCCTGGTTCCCTGATGAGGTAAATCTCTCTTTGCTTGATATTTAGCTGTCAGTGATAAAGGACCTTTCAAAGTTCTCAAAACAGCAAATATCCCTTCTTTTAGCTTGGGGAAAAAAACCCTGAATTTTGAATTATGACAACTGAAATCATGCCTTAAATCACTGACTTCTTCTATGCTGGTGACCACAGAGCCCTAGTGTGAGAGGTCCTGGTCACCAGCACCCTTGTCCTCAGATGGCATGGGGGCGGTGTCCATCTGGCTTGCTTTTCAGTATCTACTCCCAGGCTGAGATTTTCTTTAGGCCAACTTTCAGCCTGGAGCAAATTTTTTATGGCTGTGAGCTAATCCCCTAGCAAACCCTGGTTTATATAGAAATGCTGACACAGTGCTAGCTCTGGTGATTCAACTGGGATGGCTGGGCTATTTATGGTTCCCCGATGCCAATAGGGGATAATTCGCATTTAATAGATTCAGTTTCTGTTGGGACAAGGATCCCACTTTTTTTCCCCACTGGGGCAGTGGAACATCTTGCCCAAGAACTGAGTGAGGAGGCAGCTGCCTGTGGAGATGGCCTGCCTTGGATGCAGCCTGAGCTGTAGTAAGTTTCAACCAAGGTGGGCTTTTCATCCTGGGATTGCCAGAGCCTTAGAAACAAATAAATATTTTCATCTCCAATTTTGTCTCTGGGCAATAGGCCCAAAAAGTGTCTTGAATCTCCTCAGTGAAACTTGGGAGAAAAACTGAGGATGACTTAATTCCCTTTTCCTCTTCCCCTCTCTTCACTGATTTCTGTGTACTGAGGACCTGGGACAGGGGTCCTAAGCAGCCCTGTTTGTGGGCCTGAGCCAGACAGGATTGGACTCCAGGCCTCTGGGAGGCGGGCTGTGAGCATGGCTGAAGAGGAGGCCACTAAGGTCTCCTCTTGCCTGTGCCCGTGCAGTCAGCTTCCTGACAGGGGGCCGAAGGGCCACAGATGGCTCTGGGGCTAGCAGGGGTAGTCAGCTTTCAGTGTGGCCCTCATTTCTACCACCAGCCCTCCCTTAAGGAGCAAGAGCCCTGGAAGAGCTAAGAAGAAACTTCTTTCCATTCTTCTCCATTTTCTCCTTGGTCTGGGGGGAGGGAAGGAGTCAGACTTAAACAAAAAGTGACAAAATATTTATAACATACAATTTACCATGTTAACCATTTTTGAGCATAATATTTGGTGGCATGAAGCACAGTCACACTAAATATTCACACTGTTGTGCAACCATCACCACCTTCCATCTCCAGAACCCTTTCACCTTCCTAAACTGAAACCTTGTACCCACTAGGCTATGACGTCCCCATTTCCTAGGGAATAGACTTTTGCCACTAAAGGATAAGGGGGTTTAGAGTCTGAGTTTGGATGGGTCTGGGGTGGGAGGTAGAGAGATGGGAGTTGAGGCTGTGGATACTACAGGACCCAGATCCTTTCTTCACTCATTCTTTCCTGATGCCACCCAGCAAAGTGAGTTCTCTCTGCTGCCATGGGTCCTACGAAGATGACTCCCAGTGGCTCCAAGAAGCAGCCATCTCTGTACAGGAGGGAGGCTTCTTCACCACATCAAGCCTTTCCCAGTTACATTTGGAGGATCAGCTAGGCAGGGGAATGTCACTATCCCCATGTGGTGGATGAAAGCACTGTGGTCTATGAGGGTGAGCAACTTGCCCAGTTACTAAGTTGCAGAGCTGGGACTTGAACCACAGCTATTTTCTTCCAGAGTCTATACTCTTAACCACTTCTCTGTATTTATTGATAAGCTCTGGGGCTCCCCTGACCAACAGGGCCATCCCAGGAACACCAAGCATCACCCTTAACTTGCCAAGTTATCTAGATTGGCCCCAACTCATTCAGAGCCTTTGAAGTCAGTAATGTCAAAAGTGGGGCAGCTTTGTCTATTACTAGCTTTTATGGGGCCTGTCAGGGATGGAGGTACTTAGAGATGGCAGGCAGATAAAGGATGGGCTGGCCTGCCTTGATAAGGTGGCCTGAGATGGGGGGGGGGGGCGCTGAAGCCGCCAGGGCTGTGGTTTCTGCATGGGAGTAAGTGTGATTTCTGGCAGAGCTGGAGAAGCTGTGAAGACAGGCTGGCGGCCGTGGGATTTAGTGGTTTAGCTTTGTTGAAATCCCCAACTTCAAGGACTTTCCCGGTGACTGAGTTTTGTCAGGCTAATTAAGAGCGAGCTCAGCCGAGCTCTGGGAAGAGGGAAGGGGGAGAAGTGTGGGTGAAGGAGGCCTAGAGTGGCTGGGAAGAAGGAGCTGTTGTCACTCCTGGTGGATGAGAGCCCACTAGTGACCGACAAAACAGGTGGTGAGGAAGGCAGGAGGTGCTTCTGCCTCACAGCTATGCTCCCGGGCTCCCCCTGCTCAGAGGTCCTGCCAGGCCTGGGAATTCACCTGGGATGGGGGTAGAGAGGCGCCCTGAGCAGCCCTTAGACTCAGGATTCATTAGTCATCTTGCCTCCCTGGGCAGGCTTGCCTACAGTCTGGAACTCTTCTTATGAGAGATCGTGGGCTTGGAATGAGGAGAGGAGGCTTGGCCTGGATGGGAGCTTCAGGGAGGCACAGGGCTGCTCCCTGGAGAAATGGTCCTTAGAGCTTTCAGGGGGCTGGCTCCATAATCCAAGTCTTCATGGTGATACATGACCAGTGCCTGATTACAGCATAGGTTTGCGAAAAATAAGGGGCCCTGTTGACTAGTTTAATATCTCCCAAACCCATGTGTTGTGAGGTGGATACTCTTATTACTGCTATTTTACAGCAGAGGAACCCTAGGCTCAGAGAGGTTACATAACCTGTTCAGTGTCACACAGATAAAAAGCATATTTGAACCCATGTTGACTCCAGGGGCCAGGCTCTTAAGCACAGGTCATAGAACCCACAGGGATGCCTGCCTGAAGGATATGGGCCCGAGAGGGAGCCCAGTTCACCATGGCCTGACGCAGTTTCCTCAGGATAAGGGGCTAGCTGGGAACAAGTTGGTTGCCCCAGCCAGACATATGAGAGGAAGAGGTACACACAGAGGCACCCTCTGAGCTCATCTAGGGGTCAGCACTCCTCCAGTTCTTGAGAGCCTCACTGCCAGGTGCATGGTAATGGGGGCAGATGGCAAGAAGTCTTAGTAGGTAAGCCCTTGAGGGGATTTGCTCACACCCCAAGAAGCTACATAACAAGACCAGGTCATTCCTGTCAAGGCTAACAGAACAGGGGTAAAGGCACACCCAGTTAAGGGACTCCAAGGGCCAGGGTGAGGGAGCGGGAGTTTCTGGGAGCTGGGACCCTTGCCTGGGGAGGAGGCAGGGAGCTGGGTCTTGGTGGATGAGCAGATTTGGAAGGTATGCCCTGAGGAGAGGAGAGCATTGCTGCTGGGCAGGGGAGTCCAGTGTCTGTTGGGGTTAAAGTCCTGGCTCTGCTATATGTGACCTTGAGCAGCTTGCTTAACCTCTCTGTGCCTTTCTTCATCTATGGGGACACTAAGAGTATAAGCAGATGTGGTGGTTTTGAAGGGCAGATGAATTAATGCAGGTTGACAGCTAAGTCTGTATTCAGTGAACTGTGAGGTAACTGCGAGCCAGCTTTGGATGCCATTATTTTCTCAGTGGAGGAGCCCAAATGGCCGCCAACTTGGGGTGAGGGTGGAGAAAGGGAGCCAGATAATTGGCTTGTGGGTGTGGAGCCCACCCTGACTTGTTTCCCTGGACCTACAACTCTTTTATGTGGGTGTTTCCCAGGGCGATGTGTCAAGTGTTGTCAGAGAGAACATTTCCAGGGGTTGGTGGGGTTGTTCCACCTGGACTGAAAGGAGAAGCTTGTGGGACATTTTTCAAAATGTCAGAGGGTTTACTGCATTTGATACACATTCTTTAACTTGTCTTTGTTCTTTTGGTGCAAGACGCTGAGCTAGGCTCTGGAAGAACAAGCTGGTCATGGTCCTGGTCCTCAAGGAGCTCTTAGTCAGGTGAGAAGACTTTCATTCAGTCATTCATGCTTTCACTCAACCACCATTTGCTGAGCACCTGCTTTGTGCTGAGGACCTTACTGGGCATTGAGAACACGGCAGAGGACAGGACAGTTGGCTCCTGTCCCTAGGGCCCACATGCTAGACTGGTGGTTTGCATTTCCAGGGTGATATCAAGCCACATCTTGTTTGAGGACTAGCTTGACTCTCAGTCCCTCCTCTGTGCCCGGTACTGGGAATTGGTTGGTGGGCAGGGGGCAGAGTGGTTATTAGCTGGGTCTCTGGAGTCAGACAAACTGATTTTTTAAATCTTATTTCTGCTGTTTAGTGGCTGTGGGACCTCTGGCAAGTTACTTGACATCTCTAGACCTGTTCTTTGTCTGTAAGTTGGGACATAATGATACCTTCCTCATGGGCTTGTGGGTAGGACTAAATGAGATGATGTATAAAAAGCACATAGAACATAGCTTGGCATGTGCATAGTGCTTGTTATCTGTGCACCTGTTAGTACCACTTAGCTGTCAGTGCTCTCATTCTTGCTTGTAGGTGCTTGCGTGAGACTCTGGGAGAACTGTCCCCCTGTTTATTATGGGAGTTAATATTCAAGTTACCACTAGAAAAGTCAGGCATATAATTCTGGTTCAAAGTTGACTAGCTTCCTCAGTTTATAAGTAACCTTGAAAAATCATTTTTTAAAAAAAGTCAAACAACCTAATGAAAATTTGGGTAAAGACTTGAGCAAGATAGATAGATCATTGAGGCAAAAAATCAACAAGGAGATCCAGAACCTAAATTTGACACTCAACCAAATGGACTTAATAGATACCTACAGATTATTCCACCAAACAACCACAGAATATACGTTCTACTCATCACCACATGTAACATACTCCAAGATCGATCACATCCTTGGCCATAAATGAAGCATAAACAAATTCCATAAGGTTGAAATATTGCCATGCACCTTTTCAGACCATAGTGGAATAAAAATAAATATCAATACCAACAAAATTTCCCCAAAGCCCACAAGGACATGGACACTAAACAGCATGATGCTGAACAACTACTGGGTCAACACTGAAATCAAAGCAGAAATTAAAATATTTCTGGAAACAAATGAAAATGAAGAAACATCTTACCAAAACCTCTGGGATGCCATGAAATCAGTTCTAAGAGAGAAATTTATATCTCTATGAGCACACATCAAGAAAATGGAGAGATCACAAGCAAAGAACCTAACAAATCACCTAAAGGAACTGGAAAGAGAAGTCCACCAAAACCCCAACTTTAGCAGAATAATCCAAATCACCAAAATAAGAGCTCAAATATCGGACATAGAAGACAAAAATATCATAGAAAACATCAACAAAACAAAAAGCTGGCTCTTTGAAAGAATTAACAAAATTGATGGACCCCTAGCCAGAATAACCAAGAAAAAGAGAGAAAAAACCCAAATAAACACAATCAGAAATACAAAAGATCAAATCCACAAGTGACCCTGAAGAAATACAAAAGACTATAAGAAACAAACTTGATAACCTAAATGAAATCTAGGACTTTCTGACATCACACAATCTCCCCAGGCTGAAACAAGAAGACATTGAGAAACTAAATACACCAATAACAACCCAAGAAATTGACTCTGTGATATGCAAACAACTACTACTACTACTACTACAAAAAAAAGCCCTGGATCAGATGACTTTCCAGCAGAATTCTACAAAACATACAAGGAGGAGCTGATACTAATCCTATTGAAAGCATTCCAGGCAATTGAGAAAGAAGGAATTCTCCCCAAATTATTTTATGAAGCTAACATCACACTGATACCCAAACCGGGTAAAGATCCAACAAATAAAGAGAGAACTATAATTATGCCAATATCCCTTATGAACATAGATGCAAAAATCCTCAATATTCTAGCAAATTGGATCCAAAAACACTTCTCAAAATTCATCCACCATGACCAAGAAGGTTTCACCCCTGGTATGCAGGGCTAGTTCAACATCCACAAGACCAGAAATGTAATTAAATACATTAAGAGATGTAAAAACAAGAACCACATGATTATAACATTAGATGCAGAAAAAACTTTTGATAAAATCCAGCATCCCTTCTTGATAAAAACCCTCAAACACCTAGGTACAGAAGGAACATACTTCAAAATAGTAAGTGCCATTTATGATAAACCCCCAGCCAACATATTGCTAAATGGACAGAAACTGGAAACAATTCACCTGAAAGCTGGAACAAGACAAGGCTGCCCACTCTCACTCCTCTTGTTCAACATTGTATTGGAAGTCCTAGCTCGGGCAATTAGACAAGAGAAGGAAATCAGGGGTATCCAAATAGGAAAAGAGGAAGTCAAGTTATCCCTCTTTGTTGATGATATGATTCTATACCTTGAAAAACCAAGAGAATCTGTCAAAAACCTGCTTGCACTGATAAAGGACTTTGGCAAAGTCTCAGCGTACAAAATAAATGTGCAAAAGACAGTTGCATTTCTATACACCAACACCAAGCAGGCAGAGACCCAAACAAAAAGCACAATCCCATTCACAATAGCCGCATACACACACAAAAATGAAACACCTCAGCATCTTCCTAACCAGAGAAGTGAAAGACCTTTACAATGAGAACTACAAAAAACTGCTTCAAGAAATCCAAGAGGCCACAAACAAATGGAAAAATACTCTATGCTCATGGATAGGAAGAGTCAACATTGTTAAATGCCCATCCTACCAAAGGCAATCTACAGATTCAATGCAATACCCATTAAACTGCCAACCCCCATCATTCTTCTCAGACCTGGAAATAACAATACAGAAATCCATATGGAAACATTAAAGACTACGAATAGCCAAAACAATCCTTAGCAAAAGAAACAAAGCAGGAGGTATCACACTTCCAGACTTCATACTTTAATATAAGGCTACGGTAATCAAAACAGCCTGATATTGGTACAAGAACAGGCATATAGATCAATGGAACAGGATACAGATTCTGGAAGCAAAGCCACAATTTCTCAACCAACTCATCTTTGACAAAGCCTCCAACAACAACCACTGAGGAGAGGAGAACCTATTCTGTAAATGGTGCTGGGAAAACTGATCACATGCAGAAGATTGAAACAGGACCCCTACCTATCACCATACACAAAAATTAACTCTAAATGGATCAAAGACCTAAACATAAAACCTCAAACTGTAAGAATTGTAGAAAGCTCAGGAGACACCCTTATGGAAATTGAAACTGGCAACCAATTCCTGATCAGAACCTTAAGTGCCCATACCATAAGGAATAAGATAGACAAGTGGGACCTCATCAAACTGATGAGCTTCTGCAAAGCAAAAGAAACCATCAAGAGAGCAGAGCCCACAGAATGGGAAAAAGTATTTGCCAACTGTATATCTGACAAGGTCTAACATCTAGGATCTATAAGGAACTCAAATGCGCCAAAAGGAAAAAAAACAAACAGTCCCATTAAAAAGTGGGCAAAAGACATGAGTAGACATTTCTCAAAAGAAGATATATGGGCAGCCTACAGACACGAAAACGTGCTCAGCCTCACACACCAACAGAGAAATGCAAATCAAAACCACATTGAGATGCCATATAACCCCAGTAAGAATGGCCATAATTAATAAAACAAACACCAACAGATGCTGGCGAGGATGCGGAGAAAAAGGAACGCTTCTACACTGCTGGTGGGAATACAAACTAGTGTAACCTCTTTGGAAGACAGTGTGGCAATTTCTGAAAGAATTAAAAATTGACCTTCCATATGACCCAGCAATTCCCCTATTGGGAATATACCTGGAGGAATTCAAATCATTCTACAAAAAAGATACCTGCACATGTATGTTTGTTGCAGCTCTATTCACAATAGCAAAAACATGGAACTAACTGTGCTGCCTTTCGAAGCTGGACTGGATTAAAAAAATGTGGTACATATATACAATAGAATATTATGCAACCATAAAGGACAAGCATATGGACTTCGCAGTAACTTGAATGGGTTTAGGGTCGATCATACTCAGTGATCTATCATGGATACAAAGAACAGAGTACCATATGTTCTCACTCATAAATGGACCTGGAACAATTATCATAATACTATAAGAAAGGGATTGGCGGAGAAGCGGCAAGATGGCGACGGGGCAACCCGGTCTCTGAAGCCCTCTGCAAAGGAGATCTGCAGTGGGTCTCTGAATCTCGCCCCGGGGGACTGTGGACCCCAACATCGCAGCCTACTCTTCAGACAGAGCTCGGCCATTGCCACTGCTGGGACATCGCAACAGACTGGGCAGTCACTGCGGTGCAAACGGTGCCGCCGCCGCTGCCGCCGCCGCCACGGCCTCCATGATGGCCGTAGCACATCACCCCACCCGGGCCCGAGGCGATCCACATCAAACCCTTTCAGGGAAGATCTGCTGGGATCGCTGCCACCTCTCCTGCGACCGAGACTATCCTGCCTGCTCGCCGTAAGGCTCCTGTTGCCTGCCCTGAGGCAGGCAACCATCTTGTTCCTGTCCAGCCCCACCATCTCTGGGGTGAGCAGCTGAGATAGCACCACCTGCTGGCGATTCAAGGTAACAACACCAAAACGGGAGAAACAAGCTTGATAAAGACGTAGACCAGAGTGCTGAACGGAGGGTAATCTGAATTGTCCTTCACAGCAGATCAGGGGCAACTGACGCTAACTGCAAACTAATTTACCAGCTTGAAAAGAAAACTAGAAATCAGACCTGAAAGGACATTGGACTTAAATGAAATGTCTCAGAGTGTACTTCATTGATTCTATTAGTTTAATGACTTAATTCTATTCTTACTGTATTGTTCCCTTTTTTCTTTTTTTCTTTTCCTTTTCTTCTCTTTTCTTCTCTCTGTAAACCATATCTTTGTATAGAGGAACAGCACACTAACAAGGTGGTTGGTTAGCTTGCATGTTAGCATCACTATATGTTTTATTTTTATTTTTTATTTTTTGTATGAGAGTTGGTTCGTCTGTAGCTGTGGTCTATTGTTTTTATCTGTTTCAGTATAGGCCTCTTTATTTGTTGGCACACTCATTTGTTTCCCCCCTTACTCCTCTATCTCTCCACTCCCCTCTTCAACCCATTCTCTCCCCTCTGCTAACCGCATTTTATTTCAGGGAGTAGACCTACAGCCCCACTGCATGGACAGATTCCAGGGCAGTAGGAAGTGGGTTCCATATTATCCACACACCTGTCAGTGAATACCAGGACCTGCAGACAGATTTTGAATGACAGCTCTCCCCTTAAGTAAATCTCAAAACTGCAAAAAGGACCACCTCCAACCTACAGTGCAAATCCAGAAATGAACAAAGTAAGAGGACATACATAAAGAATAGGAGATTGAACAAACAGAAGTAAAACCAATCCATTTACCCCTGAATAACAGAATTAAAGAAGATGGTGACATGGAAGGAAGGAAAAAGTAGGGAGGGGGAAAACTGCACAAATGAAGAAAAACCAAAAGAAGAATATAGGTCTCACACAGACCCCTGGGAGATCAGACACTGAGAAAACAGATTCTGGAACACAAACAATGAAGAGCCCCCAGAATGACTGGTTACATGCAACAAACCCAGACATTAAGACATTAATGGAGAGAATTTAAAAAATTGAGGAAGACAAGAAGAAAATAGGAAGGAGCTGATGTCAGAAATGACAGCAGTAAAGAATACTGTGATGGAAATGAACAACAGACTAATAAGCATGGAAAGCAGAATCAGCCAGCAGAAGAAAGAATCTCAGAGCTCGAAGACCAAAACACAGAACTAACCCAAACTGTCAAAAGCATAGAAAAGAAGCTCAAAAAGACAGAACAAAACCTGTAAGAGATGAATGATCACTTCAGGAGACCAAACCTAAGAGTAATTGGGCTTCCTGAGGCAGAGAGAGAAACAGAAGCCACACTGGAACAAACATTTCATGAAATCATTCAAGAAAACTTCCCTCATCTCATTAAGGATGAAAAAATTCAAACACAACAGATTCACAGAACCCCTGCAAGATAACAAATGAGAAGACCAACTCCCAGACACATAATAGTTCACCTAAACAAAGTAGCTATAAAAGGAAAAATCCTAAAGGCAGCAAGAGAAAAAGGCCAGACTACCTACCAGGGAAAACCAATTAGAATAGCAGCAGATTTATCCACAGAAACCCTTCAGGCCAGGAGAGCCTGGAGCCCTATCTTCAAAGTTCTAAAAGAGAAACAATTTCAACCAAGAATAACCTCCCCAGCCAAACTAAGCTTCATTAGTGAGGGAGAATTGAAATCTTTTCCAGATATCCAATCCCTAAGAACCTACGCTGCCACCAGACCACCTCTACAAGAAACACTTAAGAAAGTACTGAACACAGAAGAAAAGGAAAAAGGACAACAGCATTCTTCACAAGA
>NW_007074498.1:0-3039 GCF_000164805.1 Carlito syrichta
CGGGGCCGGGACCGGGGCCGGGGCCGGGGCCGGGGCCGGGGCGGAGGGCAGGAGCCTCGGAGACGGCCTGGAAGACATTGAGGACCTGGCACGGCTGCGGTGAGCTCGCGGTTTGGTCTGCCATGCCTGGCTCACAGGTCCTCGTATGCCACCCTACCCTCATCTTGAGAAGTTGCACAGACCCTTATTGAATCCTAAGAAGGGATTTTGCCCCACAAAAGGTCTTCTGCCTGGAAAGAGCCGGTGAGGGGTGGAAGTCAGGTGCCACTTCCCCAGGACTTCCTTTTTAATTGGCACAAAGCTTTCTTCTGGGCGGGTGGCCTGGTCCTGCTGGTAGTCGCCCCTGCCATGGGTTACTTGCCGAACAGTCCAGCCCCCATTTTATGGATAAGGCTCTGGGAGGTTGACTGACTTGCCAGAGGTGTCCCCGCACCGATGGCGGAGCTAACCCGCATGCTCCTGCATCCTCCAACTCCCTGCCCCTCCACTCTGCTGTCCCTTACAGGCTGGTGTGTGACAGTTCTGTGCTGCTGTGCCTCAAGAAGAGGTTTCACCTGGGCCGCATCTATGTATGGGGGTCTGCAGGGAGGGGATGGCGGGCTGGGATTCTTTTCTTTGGGACAGAGGGCTCCCTGGCACCCCTGGATCATCTCCTTCCTCCTCCTGGGTTGGGTGGTGAACCCTCTCAGGGACCTGTGGAGTGGGCTCCGGGGGCCTGGGCTGGGGAACATTGCAGCCCACTCCATTTGCATTCCCCTGCTCCCTCCACGCTCTGAGGAGATCTGTTTTTTCCCCCAGACCTTTGGGGGGCCCCTCCTGCTTGCTCTGAACCCTCACCGGCCTTTGCCTCTCTTCTCGCCTGAAGTCCTGGCCAGCTACCACCCCAGGAAGACCCCCAACACCACCCCGTATGTGGCTTTGCCCCACTGACTCCCTGCTCACTTCCCAGGCAGCCAGGCCCTGGCATATCCCATTGACTGAGGTCCCGGGGCCTGTGGGTACATCCTGCTACACCCAGGACAGCCCCAGGTGCCCCTGTCTGGGAACCTTCTCATCTCCCCCTGCTTTCCTCCCCCAGACATATCTTTGCCATCGTGGCATCAGCCTACAGCCTGTCTCAGGATACTGGGCAGGACCCCTGCATCCTCCTGGGGTGAGTCATGGCTGTCCTGCTTGCCTGAACCCACAGGCCACACTGAGGGTCGCACGGCAGGGCATGAGGTCAGCACTTGAAACTGCTGATCTGGTCTGCTGCTGAGCTACAGCTCTGGGCGTCAGGGCCACACTCCTGGCTGAGGTCATCGCGTGTGCCCCTGGAATATGGCATCTCGAGGACTTTTTTCTGTTTGGCCTCCATGCCCATGTCTATCTCTCTGCATTTCTGAGGCTCTCCCCAAAGGATAGGTGTCACCTCCAGGTGGCACGTCCCCACATGCCCTTTCCTGGGAACCTTCCCAACCAACACATCCTTAGCTCCTCCCTCCTGCAGCGGGCACAGCGGCTCAGGGAAGACAGAAGCTGCCAGAAGGATCGTGCAGTTCCTCAACGGTCTGGAGCAGGAGCAGACGGGGGCCAGGGGGTGTCAGGTGAGGGCCAGGCTGGAGGCTCCTCACGCACTGAGCTGCCCACCTGTCTCCTTGCAGGGGACAGCTGGCTATTTCCCAGGGATCCATGCCTCTGGCATCTCCTGGGGTTGGCCCCAGGCATTGCATGTTCTGATGGGACTGACCCAGCCCAGCCAGCAGGCATAGAGAACCCCCAACGGGGATGCCTGATGGTGGAGACCACTGGTGTCTCAGGGATACTCGAATCCCCCCACCCCATACAGCTGGATGCCGTGCTGCCCATACTCAGTAGCTTTGGCCACGCCAAGACCGTCCTCAATGTCAATGCCAGCCGCTTTGGCCAGGTCCTGTGCCTCTGCCTGCAGCGGTGAGTGACAAGGGCTCAGGTGGGCGCAGGGGGCACCACAATTGGTTGTACTTGCCAGGAAACTGAGGCTGCCGTCCTTGGGTCCAACCCCTCGTGGGGCCCATTCTGAACATGGCACCTGGCTTGTGTACACCCCCACTTGTGTCCTGTGCCCACAGCGGGGTCATCGTGGGAGCATCTGTGTCACATTATCTGCTTGAGACCTCGAGGGTGGTGTTTCAGGTAAGGGCCCCTCTGCTGTCCATTTCTTTGTAGCTCCCAGAGTGGGACAGACAGAGAGGGCTGCTGTAGGGACCATGGCCCCTAATCCCAGAGGCCACTGTGTCCCTAAGCCAGTCTCCCCCCAAGGCCCAGGCTGAGCGAAGCTTCCATGTTTTTTACGAGCTGCTGGCAGGGTTGGACAGCTTGGAACGGGAGCAGCTGTCCCTGCAGGGACCAGAGACCTACTACTACCTCAATCAGGTAGGGACGGGGTCCTCATGGTGCATGGGGTGAGGGCCTGCCTTAAGAAAGGTCTCAGCCCTGCTATGCTCTACAGGGCCAGGCCTGCAGGCTCCAGGGCAAGGAGGATGCCCAAGATTTCACCAAACTGGCGAAGGCCCTAGAGGCGCTGGGCTTGTGCCCGGCAGACTTGACCACAGTCTGGGCGGTGCTGGCCACCATCCTGCAGCTGGGTAACATCTGCTTCTCCTCTTCAGAGGTGGGCTCCCCCTGTGAGCAGGGGCCAGTGGGGGTGCTGGGTTAGCTGTGGCTTGTATGCGTAATCAGGCAATGATAGAGATGCAAGATGCTTGTGTGTAAAAAGCCCCCAGCTGCCCTGAAAGCAGACAGATCCATTGAATAGATGAGGAAACTGAGATCTGGAGTTTCTGCCTCTATCCCAGTGCCTGGTTCACTAAGCTGCCACAAGAAGAACATTGGCATTAAATGAGCAGCTACTATGCACTCAGCATTGTGTAAATCACTTTACATTTGTTTTCTAACTCAGTTCTCAAAATGACACTATTATACAAGCCTACCGTTCTCCCCCCCCCTTTTTTTTTTTTGAGTTGGAGTCTCACTCTGTCGCCCAGACTGGAGTGCAGTGGCCGCTCCCAGCCACTGCAG
>NW_007074498.1:3059-8981 GCF_000164805.1 Carlito syrichta
TCCACTCACCTCAGCCTCCCAAGGCGCAGGATTACAGGCTGAGCCACTGAACCTGGCTCCATTTCCCCTTTAACAGTGAGGCAAGGGAGGGTCACTGGCCAGGGAAGGAGACTTAGAGCCATCCAGCTAGCTAAGAGGGAAAACAGGACTTGCACTCAGGGGCCTCAGACCCAGAGCCTGGCTCCCAACGGCCCGGAGCTCCCCATGTACTGTCGTCCCTTCGTGTGACAGGACAGCATGCCAGACACAGTGGGCCCTGCCCCGGCCCTGGCGAATGTGTCTGCTCCTCAAACAGAGCTCTCCCTGGCCCTCCCTCTCATCTAGCGGGAGTCCCAGGAGGTGGCTGCTGTGTCCGGCTGGGCCGAGATCCACACAGCAGCCCGGCTGCTGCAGGTGCCGCCAGAAGGCCTGGAGGGGGCTGTCACCCGGAGGGTGATGGTGAGCCTGAGGGTCCTTGGGAGGGGAGGACAAACCCGGCCCACCCACAGGCTGGGTGAGAGTCTGTGATGGCCACGGACCTGATGTACCAAGGGTGTCTCCTCTGCCTTCCAGGAGACGCCCTATGGCCAGGTCTCACGATCCCTGCCCGTGGAAGGCGCCATCGATGCCAGGTGGCCCCAGGGACGGGAGCGAGCCAGAACCGGGCTTGGTGCTCTGCTCCCCGTGGCTCACTCGCCATGCCCACAGGGATGCCCTGGCCAAGGCCCTGTACTCGCGGCTCTTCAACTGGCTTCTTAGGAGGACCAACGCGCAGCTGGCCCCGCCCGGGGAGGGAGGCAACGTGGACACTGTCACTGTGGTGGACGCCTATGGCTTTGAGGTCACCCCTTGGGGTGGGATCCAGGATGGGGGTGCCCATCTCATTCTGATGTATTGCTGGGGCTCCAACTTTCCGGGGGGTGGTGCACTCATGAGGTGCTTGTCTGTCTGGCCACGTCCCTTCAGTGGCTGCTTCTGCTGGGCTGAGCACACTGGGGCGGGGCGCAGGGATGGCGAGGAAAGGGAGTCGCTGCCTCTGGGAATTTAGAGTCTAGCTGGACAGGCAAGCACCTCGGGGTTCCTGCCTCTGCCCACCTCCGGCTGCAAGTGTGAGGAGCGTGTTCTTGCTGCATGCCCTTGTTCATTTCCAGGCATGGCCTCTACTTCCTTCTCTGGTCCCGGGCTGGACAGCCTGGCCTGGGAGCCCCCCCTGATATCTCTCTGGGAAGGGCTGGAGCCCACTGCGAGCCCCAGCACCAGCCTGGGCTCTCCTGCTAGAAGTGTGGACAGCGGGTGAGAGCCAAGGGCTCTGGAGCAGTCTTGCTACTTACTAGCTGTGTGACCTCCTTCACAAACCTCTCTGAAGTCCAATATGCCCAAATGTTTTCACTTTTGTTTTTTGAGTTGGAGTCTCACTGTCACCCAGGCCGGAGTGCAGTAGCACGCTCACAGCCACTGCAGCCTCGACCTACTGGGCTCAGGGGATCCTTCCGCCTCAGCCTCCCAAGTAGCCGGAATTACAGGCACAGGCCACCACATCCGGCTAATTTTTTGATTTGTTGTAGAGATGAGGTCTCACCAAGTTGCCCAGGCTGGTCTCAAACCCATGGGCTCAGGCAATTCTCTCACCTCGGCCTCCCAGAGTGCTCAGATTATAGGTGTGAACCACTGTGCCCGGCATGCCCATCTGTTAGTAGGGATTGTAACACACCTACCTTGTGGGTGGCAGAGGCTTGAAGGACACAGTCCTGAGAGAGCTGCATGCCCGCAGGTACAGCCATGCTGTCCTGCTCTGTCAGCCCTTCTTTGGAGCGTCCTGTCCGGTGTGGCCCTGCCTCTTCCAAAGGCAGTGGAAGACAGAGGCCCCAGGATGGGCACCTGCAGCCTCACCCACACGCCAAGGGGCCGGGGAAGAGGGAGTGTCCCCCATGTCGCTCTGAGCTGTCACAAGCTCCACACCCTTTTCTAGAAGACCCCACCTGTCAGGGCAGCAAGGAGGGGACTGGAGGGAGAGAAGGTGGCCCTCGGTCCCTGGGTGGGTACCACTCACTGTCCCTGCTCTGTCCTGCTTTCCACAGTGTGTCCTTGGTGACATCCCCTCCTTGAGAAGGCTGGTAATGGTGGCATGTGTACATGTGTTTTGGGGGACAGACAAAGCCGCATGAAGTGGGGGCACTGCTGGGCTTACTAGTAGAGTGCTGAGGGAGCCCACAGGGAGGCGCCTGTAATCCCAGAAGGCTTCTTGGAGGTGGCAGCCTGGAACCTTGCTGACGGGGATGTGGGATTCCGATAGCCAGTGAGTTAGGCAGTAGGAGAAGTCACCTTCCAGGCCACAGGATGGCTGTGCCTAGAGGCCTGAGGCTCACAGTGGTGCCCCAGCCGAAGGCAGGGCTGTGGGCGGCTAGAAGGATGTCTGATGTGTGGCTGGCCAAGGCTGAGGCAGCCCACACACTATGCCAGGGTCTTTGGACCTGAGCTTGTTGGTGGCAGCATCAGCCCTGGCCACCTCTCCTCTCTTCTCCTCCTTGCCCCTTGGACTGAATGGGAACAGCCCCGGGTTGGGGGGCACAGGCCTGTGTGCCTACCTCACTGTCCCTGCCCCCAGGTACTGCGGGTGAATGGCCTCGAGCAGCTGTGCAACAACCTCGCCAGTGAGCGCCTGCAGCTGTTCTCCAGCCAGATGCTGCGGGCCCAGGAGGAGGTATGGGGAGCTGGGCACGGATGTGGCAGGGGCAGAGGCGCCGCCCGGGGCAGAGGCCTCCTTGGTGAGAAGGAGTCGTGAACCACGAGCTCGGCCCTGAAAGCCCCTTTCCATGGGCATCTCAGTCCTTCTGTGCCTGTGGACCCTTCTCTAAGAGGACATCCCGTCATCCCTGCTCCAGCTCAGTGAGGTCCCCCACAAACGTGAACAGGCTCTGAACATGACCAAATGCTGGCTGTTCCCAGGAGGCGTGTCGGCGGGAATTGCTGTCCTGGGTCCCCGCTGCTCAGGCTCCACGGGAATCCTGCCTGGACCTCCTGGCGGGCCAGCCTCATAGCCTCTTGCGTATCCTGGATGCCCAGACATGGCTGTCCCAGGTGAGGGCCAGCCAGTGACCCCTTCCCACTGCTGGGGACAAGGAGTGGGGGTCCTGGGTGTCCAGGCCGTGGCGAGTGGGCCTCCTGGGGGGAGCAGCAAGGCTATAGCTTTCAGAGACCTGGCCCACAACCCTTCAGCACAGCCCAGGAAGGCAGCAGCCAAGGGAGGAGCCCTGCGCTCCCACAGAGCTGGTTCACATCTTGTCTCTGGGTGATCTTGAGCAAGGTACCTGATCTCTGCGATCCCTCACATCCTCGCCGCAGAAGGGGGACAACAGTCTCTGATGGGCAGGGTAGTGGGGACTGCACAGGGCTCACAAAGGGTTTTCTTTCTTTTCTTTTTTTTTTTTTGAGTTGGAGTCTCACTCTGTCGTCCAGACTGGAGTGCAGTGGCCGCTCCCGGCCACCGCAGCCTCGACCTGCTGTGCTCCGGCGATCCTTCCGCCTCAGCCTTCTGAGTAGCTGGAACTACAGGCACATGCTACCACGCCCGGCTGATTTTTTTTTTTTTTTTTTTTTTTTATTGTAGAGATGAGGTCTCACCAAGTTGCCCAGGTGGGTCTCGAACCCGCGGGCTCAGGCCATCCACTCACCTCAGCCTCCCAAAGGCACAGGATTACAGGCAGGCTGAGCCACCGAGCCCGGCTACAAAGGGTTTTCATAGGTCCCTTTCGATTGTGGCCAGGTGCCACTCAGGCCTCTGACCTGTACGGGACAGACCTCAGGACCATGGGGCATCCACTCCACAAATACTTCTAGACTGCCTCCTACTTGCCTGTCCTAAATAGCTCAAATAACCCATGTTGCTCTTCAACCCCAGCCTGCCTTCTGTTTTAGTGATTACAGTGAATGTTTATTCATTTTCTCTTTCCCCTGTGCTAGACCGAGGACTGGTCCTTGTCTGAGATCTATCTGCAGCATGTGTTAAGGATTCACTGAATGACGAAGGAATGAATGATTGAATGTGTGCTGGAATGTGCTAAGGATAAAAGGTGAACACAGAGACCCAGTGCCTCCCCTGTTAGAACCTGCGGTACAGAGGGAAAATGTTAATTTAAAACATCTGGAGCATGCGACCAGGCGCTGTGGCTCAAGCCTATAGTTCTAGCACTTCGGGAGGCCAAGACGAGAGGATTGCCTGAGCCCGCAGGTTCAAGACCTGCCTGGGCAACGTGGTGAGACCTCATCTCTACAATAAATAAAAAATTAGCCGGGTGTGGTGGTGCACGTCTGTAGTTCCGGCTACTTGGAAGGCTGAGGCAGAAGGATCGCCTGAGCCCAGCAGGTTGAGGCTGCGGTGGCTGGGAGCGCTCTGCTGTACTCCAGCCTGGGTGACAGGGTGAGACTCCGACTCAAACAAATAAAATAAAAATAAAAAATCAGAGCACCAAAACCATAAGCGCAGAGCCACATATAAAATCACACCTGTAGGGCTGTGAGGAGTATGCTGGGCCGGGAGAGCAAGTGTGCGGCCTGGGCCTCTGGGAGCTGAGGCCAAAAGGCAGAGTCGGAGTTTCTGTGGAATCTCATTTTAATATGACCTTGAACATAAGGCGAACCTCCATTTTCCCAGTTAGAGGTTGAAAATGGAAGATGAAAAATAATGGTGAGAGTCAAACCTGTGATTGTAATAGCTCATTGGTCACTATAATATTAAGATAATTTCTGCATCTGAATATTCCATAGTTACTGATACATAATGTGTTATGTTAGTGTACGATATATCACATTCACTTGTTAACACTCATACATGTTTGAGAGTCCTTGCTAGATGCACAGCGTGTTCACGTGTGATTGCATTCCTCAGTCCACATTTCATAGTTTTATTAAATGTTGTCAGGCCAAGCATGGTGGCTCATGCCTGTAAATCCTAGTATTTTGGGAGGCCAAGGTCAGAGGATAGCTTGAGCCCAGGAGTTTGAGACCAGCCTGGGTAATATAGTAAGATCTTGTCTCTACAAAAGAAATTTAAAAATTAGCATAGTAGCACACACCTGTAGTCCAGTTACTTGGGAGGCTGCGGCAGAAGGATCGCCTGAGCCCAGGAGTTCAAGGCTGCATTGAGCTGTTATCATACCACTGCACTCTAGCCTAGGTGACAGAGTGAGACTCTGACTCAAAACGAAACAAAAACCTTGTCACAGGTGTGTCTTTGAAGGCCCAGGGCCACTTTTGGAACATCCACCTTGGTTTCCCAGGGCTCAGCAACATTGCGTAGATCTCTGTTACGTGACATGTAGCAATTTTTGAGTCTGAAGTGAGTGCTCACCTTGGAATTGCTACCCCAAACACAGATTCTTATTCACATAACAAGTGCAGGTTTCCTATGCATTTGCTGTTAAATGTCTATCAGCTCCATAAAATACCTGGAGCTGAGTCACTGTTTGACAGTAGTCTCTGAAAGACTTCTTTCAAAGCACCTGGGACTGTGGGCCCATTCTCCCAGGTGATGGCTAAGTCTGTCTTTTTTTTTTTTGAGTCAAGAGTCTCACTCTGTCATTCAGGCTGGAGTGCAGTCGCACGCTCACAGCCACCACAGCCTAGACCTGCTGGGCCCAGGCGATCCTTCTGTCTCAGCCTTCCAAGCAGCTGGAACTACAGGCATGCGCCACCATACCCACTTAATTATTTGATTGTAGAGGTGAGGGCTTGCCAAGTTACTCAGGCTGGTCTCAAACCTGTGGACTCAGGCAATCCTCTCACCTCGGCCTCCCAAAGGGTTGGGATTATAGGCATGAGCCACCGCTTCCAGCTCCATTTCTTTTTTTTTGAAAGGAGGATTTATTGAGAGGACAAAAAATCTCCCACAGTGGGAGGGACCCAAGGGGTCACCCCCATTTCTTTCTTTCTTTTTTTTTTTTTTTT
>NW_007074498.1:9059-11714 GCF_000164805.1 Carlito syrichta
CCTGCTGGGCTCCAGCAATCCTTCCGCCTCAGTCTTCCAAGTAGCTGAAACTACAGGCGCGCTACCACGCCTGGCTAATTATTTGATTTATTGTGGAGATGAGGTCTCGCCAAGTTGCCCAGGCGGGTCTCGAACCCGCGGGCTCAGTCAATCCACTCACCTCGGCCTCCCAAGGTGTGGCATCACAGGCTGAGCCACCGAGCCCGGTTGCCCCCATTTCTTTTAAGTGGTTCTTTCCAGTGGCTTCTATGAGCTGCCAAATCAAATGCTCACTGAGTGCCCAAGACGACCAGGTCTTTCTCCAATACCACTTGGTTGCTTAAGGTCGTTGGGAAGAGGGAGTTCACCCTTTAAAAACACCCAAGTACAAAGTGACTCTTCCCATATGAGGAAGGAGCTTTGGGCTGCCAAACCAGAGCTCTGCTTATGCTCAGTATAGGTGGCACTCAGGGAACCGGGGAGGTGCACAGTCCGAGCAGGGAACTGCATGTACAAAGCCTGAGCCGAGCACACCTGTCCCTCTTACAGGCCACGGACCACACCTTCCTCCAAAAGAGTCACTACCACCATGGCGATCACCCGAGCTATGTCAAGCCCCGGCTGCCCTTGCCTGTCTTCACCGTGCGGCATTACGCCGGGACTGTCACCTACCAGGTATCTGTCCTCAGGGACAGGCTCCAGGGTGACTCAGCAAGGGCAGTGTCACCTGGTGTCTGCTCCCCAGATGAGTCATCCAACAGCTGAGAGGAGTGGATGAGGGGAGTCTCCTTGCAAGGCTTGGCCACCTGTCCCTACCTGGGCTGTTGGCCCCTCCCAGCACTCAGCACTGTTTATGGAGTTCTGGGTGAGAGTTATGGGGTGGTAGACAAGAGGGCAGAGCCACAAGCGTGAGACCTAGGTCTGATGACCTCAGCAGTTTACTTTGTCTTCAGAGCCTCCATATTCTCATCTGTAAAATGGGCATGGAAATCTGTCACAGTATTGTCATAGGGTTAAATGCCATAACATGGAGATGGCCTGGCGCATAGTAGGTGCTCACTGAATGGACTTTCCTCTTCTCCTTCTGAGTGCTCCATATACCAAAGAGACTACACACCTATCCCAGGAGGAGAGGTGCAGGGGGATGGGGGTGGGGGGAGGTATTATTAGAAACCGAAAGATGGTATGGCTCCTTTGAGGTAGGGAGAGTCAGGTAGAGGTCTCTAGAGGAGGTGGCACACTCTGGTAGTAGAAGAAAAACTGCAGACTACCCAGGAGTTACCCACAAAAGAAATACAGGCCGGGCTCAGTGGCTCAGCCTGTAATCCCAGCACTTTGGGAGGCCGAAGGGAGTGGATTGCCTGAGCTTGTGGGTTCAAGACCAGCCTGGGCAACTTGGCGAGACCTCTTCTCTACAATAAATAAAAAATTAACTGGGTGTGGTACCGCGTACCTGTAGTTCTGGCTACTTGGAAGACTGAGGTGGAAGGATCGCAGGAGCCCAGAAGGTTGATGCTGCACTCCAGCCTGGGTGGTGGAGTGAGACTCCAACTCAAAAAAAAAAAAAAGAAACAAAAAAGAAATACAAGGAGGCCGGGCTCGGTGGCTCAGCCTGTAATCCCAGCGCTTTGGGAGGCCGAGGGGAGTGAATTACCTGAGCCTGCGGGTTCGAGACCCACCTGGGCAACTTGGCGAGACCTCATCTATACAATAAATCAAAAAATTAGCTGGGCATGGTAGCGCGTGCCTGTAGTTTCAGCTACTTGGAAGGCTGAGGTGGAAGGATCACCAGAGCCCAGCAGGTCGAGGCTGCGGTGGCCGGGAGCGGCCACTGCACTCCAGGCTGGGCGAAAGAGTGAGACTCCAACTCAATAAAAAAAAAGGAAGGTCACATGAGGCCAAGAGTTCGAGATCAGCCTGAGCAACATAGTGAGCTCCCATCTCTACCAAAATTTAAAAAAAACATTTATTTGAGTGTGGTGGCGCACACTTGTAGCCCTAGCTACTGAGGCTGAGGCAGGAGGCGATCTGCTTGAGTTTGAGGCTGCAGTGAGCTGTGATTGTGCCACTACAGGCCAGCCTGGGCAACAGAGCAAGACCCTGTTTCAAAAGAAGGAAGGAAGGAAAGTAGGAAACTGTGTTGTAAGTCACAAAATAAAATTTTAAAATAGATAAGGCTGGGCATGGTGGCCCACGCCTATAATATCAGCACTTTGGGAGGTGGGACAATTGCTTGAGGCCAAGAAGTTCGAGATCAGCCTGGGTAACATAGTGAGACCTTGTCTACAAAAGAAATCAAAAAGTGGTGGTGTACGCCTGTAGTCCCAGCTACTCGGGAAGCTGAAGCAGAAGGATCACCTACCTGAGCCTGTGAGGTCAAAGCTGTGGTGAACCATGATTGTGCCACTGCACTCCAGCCTGGGCAGCAGAGTGAGACCCCAACTCAGAAAACAAATAAACAAAAAAATAGACAAAATGACATTTTTGTTGGGTAGCCTTAGTAGTGTCAGTTCTTTCCCAGCTGATCTAGAAAAGTGATACAATTCCAGTCAAAACCCCAGTGGGATTTTTATAGAAGGAGGGGGAATGGGTTTTCACAAAAGTTATTCAGAAGTTTTTTGTTTTTTTTTTTTGGAGTTGGAGTCTCACTCTGTCGCCCAGACTGGAGTGCAGTGG
>NW_007074498.1:12864-13724 GCF_000164805.1 Carlito syrichta
GGATCACCTGGACCCTGCTGTGGTGGAAATGCTTGGCCAGAGCCAGCTCCAGGTGCCCTGGGTGCCTCTCCCCACTCCCATGCCCTCTGCATTCTGTCCCCCCATTCTGTCTTTCTTTCCTGGACTCTCTTGCCCAAGGGACGGGTCCCCAAGCACCTAGCACCTGGGGCCGGGGGCTGAACTTCCAGGGTGTGGACCCAAGGGCTGCAGGCATGGGCAGGCCCTGAGGAGAGCCCTCCCCTGCAGCTGGTGGGCAGCCTGTTCCAGGAAGCAGAGCCCCCGTCCAGGGCGGGGCCAGGCAAACCCACGCTGGCCTCTCGCTTCCAGCAGGCCCTGGAGGACCTCATAGCGCGGCTGGGCCGGTGAGAACAAGGCTCCTCACGCCAGACCCCAGGGGGTCGGGCGGGGGCTGGTCTGTGCCCCCCTGACCCCTCTTTCATGCATCAGGAGCCGCGTCTACTTCGTCCAGTGCCTCAGCCCCAACCCTGGAAAGGTGAGCTCCCTGCGCCTCCGCCCTAGGCCCCTGCCTGTCCTCCTCCCCACACTACCCTGCACCTTATTTCCTGCAGTGCCAAACCCCTGACTCCCGCCCTTGCTGGCTCTGGGTCTCGGCCACAGCTTTCAGGACTCTTCGACGTGGGACACGTGGCAGAGCAGCTGCACCAGGCAGGCATCTTGGAGGCCGTGTGTGCCCGCAGCGCCAACTTCCCCGTGCGCGTGCCCTTCGGGGCCTTCCTGGCCAGGTGAGGCACCTCAGGGCAAGACTGACGAGGAGGCCCCTGGAGTGACTGGCAGCCTTGAGGGTCCCTCCTGGTGGAGATGGACCCACTTTGCCCCAGACAGGACCTGGCGCCCAAACT
>NW_007074499.1:0-3362 GCF_000164805.1 Carlito syrichta
TCCGTGGCTCCTGGCTGGGGCTGGACGCGCCACAGAACTCAGGGCCGCCCCCTGGGCATCTGCGCGGCACGACCACAGGCCTTACAGAAAAGTAAAATGCTGCTGGTTCCCCACAGGCCAGGAAATTCTTTTGGCTTCTAAATGACAAGGCCACATTCAGCGAGTCACCCCGACATCACGAATGTCGGGTGCCTCCATGCACCGAGCGGACCCAGGCTTCACAGCTGCGTTGTTACGGACGGAACGTTGTGACCCCCAAAGTGGCGGTGTTAGGCGTTGGGGCCTCCGGGAGGTCATGAGGCTTAGATGAGGGTCCCCTCCCCTATGATGGCATTCAGGCCCTCGTACGAAGGAGGAGAGCGGCCCCGTGGGAGGACACAGTGAGGAGGCTGCAAGCCAGAAAGGGAGCCCCCGCCAGAATCTGGCCAGGCGGGCACCCCGGTCCCCGACGTTCAGTCTCCAGGGCGTGAGAAACGTCTGTTTAATCCACCTGTTCTTTGGTATTTTATCATAGCAGTCTGTGCTGACAGTGATAGTGACATGGCAGCATTTAGCACGACTTTGTCAATGAAGCTGGGGTCAGAATCCCCGGAGTTCAGACTACTTCTCCTGGCCACCGTTGTCAGGCAGTTGTCCCAGCCCGGCCAGATGTCCCTCCCAAAGACTAAATCTTTCCCTGTGCCCACAGCTCCTCCTCCAGCCTGTGGAGTGGCAGCCCAGGAGCACCCAGGCACTCCTGTGTCACCAAGGTCTTGTTCGTCCACCCAACCGTCCAGAGTCTGTGTGCAGGGGGGCTCCTTGGTCCAGGACACCATCAAGCACGGTGGGGACAAACCTTCCCGGACAAAGCCCACTCGCCTTCTCAGCCCTGGCGCAGGAGACCCCGGGCAGCTCCCACAGTGCCCGCCGCAGCCCTCGGGCAGCGAGCGGGTGGCTGACACCCCCTTTGCTTGGGCCTGAGCCGCTGGTGTCTGTCACTCGCCTCTCCCCAGCCTGCCCCGGCGTGGATGTCCGGGCCCCGTGGCGTCGAGGACGTAAGACCCCGCACCTCCCAGCCAAGCCTCGCCTCGGAGCCCGCCCAGACACGGGAAGCCCGTCTTCTCTCCCGAACCTCCCTGGCTGGACTCTGAAGCTCAGCCACCCACCGCTTCTTACCAGTGCTGGCTTCGGGTGCCCGGGAAGGGGGCTTCGTTCGGAGCAAAAACAACAGGTTCGGTTTTGCAGCCCGGAGCCTTCAGCAAATATTTGCCATTCCAAAGTGTGACAACCCCCCCATGGGACGGTTACTGATTAACGTCCTGCCCAGAGCCGGTGGGGTTTCTGGAAACCCAAGCCCGAGAGTGGGGCGGGGTCCTGACTCCCCAGCCCCTCCCACCACCCTCAGCAGGACCAAGTTTCCCCCATAACGGCGCCTTCTGTTCCGCCCAAGGCCTTGCCCCGGTAAGGCCAGCTCCTCCTGGGACAGGCTGTGGGGGGTTTCTTGGAGGGGCTCTGGCTTCTGAGGGCCTCGTGAGCAGGAGGATGACGGGACGCCCCACAGATGCCCCCTGAGCCTCCAAAGATGTTTAAGGCCGGCTTTCCTCCCCCCAAGGGACAGTCAGTCCCGTGGGGGAGACGGGCAGGTAAATCACGACCGACCCTAAAAATTGCTGCAAGGCGAGTCGATGACTCACAGGGTTTCTGCACTTGGGACTGGCGCCACAAGGACTCAAGGTCACGACTGGCAGAGGCCCCACGGGAAGGCTTCCCACACTGACTTAGCAGGCTCTTTTCCACAATATAAACAGTTTGACGGGGGCCCCTTGCCGCCCTTCACACAATTAAAAGAGCAAAACAAACTGGCGCTCTCACCGTCACGTGAAGGCCAAGCAGAAGTCGACCATAAGGCAGTGCTCCGGCCTGGTGACGTGGCCACACGCCGGGAGGGTACATGCCGTGAGGCCGTCGGCTCGGAGGCCGGTGGGAGGCCCTCGCGTGCCCAGGCGCCACTGTGTGTCCGTCAAACTACAGCCAGCATTCCCGCCAGGGACGGGGTTTTCGGAGATGGTCAAGCTATTTGGGAACACTCCAAGCGCAGAAAGGACAAACCTTCCCCTGGTGCACACGGCAGTGGCCTTCACAGAAAAGGCAGGGGGAACAACTAGGAAGAAGGATATTTTTGTAGAAAACATCCCCAGCCCTGGGACTGGGGAGGGGCTGGGTCCAGAGAATCTTCGATCAGGTTTCTCACTTTGTGGACTGAGGTGGGCACGTGTGTCCTGCGGGAACCTGCGTGTCCCCAATAAGTCTGGCACGGCCGGCCCCTCCCCAGATGCGAGTAGCGCTCCCCCGACCTCTGTGGAAGTCAGACGTGCCCCAACACGCGTCCAGAGTGTTCCTTCCGGGACCGTGGGAAGCTGCCAAGGGCCTGGCCCCAAGGGCACACCCCGTGGGGCCCAGCCTCAGCCTGCCACCGCCTGGGCTCCGCGGCTGAGGGCGGGTGGGCTCTGGAGGCGGGGGCTGCTCCCGGCAGGTGGAGGGAGTGTTTGCTGCACCAAATGGAGTGGGACCAGCGAGCGCGTGCCTCCTGGGCCTGGCGTTCCCCCGGGGCGTCCGCAGTGCCATGGCAGTCCCATGTTGCCTTGGGCCATCTGGGAGGCCCTCGCACCTGCAGCCGGGATTTCAGACACGGGTCTTGATCAAGGAGGCGGCCGAATGTGTCGGGAAGAGGGGTAAAGCTTCGCCAGGTCCCCCGCCCCGGGGTGAACCCCAGGTCCCAACACCCGGCTGCTGGTCGTGGGAATGCGACATCCGCCCTCTGTGCCTGTCCTCCCCACCCTGTGAAACGTCCGGAACTGGGACTCTGGCCCACACCTAGCTCAGCAGCACCGAGGAGCCAGGAGGGGACAACATCGTCTCCAGGGCTGCGGGTCTCGGTCTCCCGGAAGGGCTCGGAAGGCCTGCTTCTTCGACGAGGACGCGGCTGTCCTGCCCCCGGCAGGGGTGCCACCCTCTGTGGACTTCGGCTTTCCTGTTGTGTGGGATGGGGGACCTCTCAGCGTGTGATCACTGAGCATATCACCAGCCCCTGGGGTCTCTGAACAAGCCCCTCCACCTCTGTTTCCTGACCCATAAAATGGGCTTTCCAAGGCTGAGCCGAGAGGACAAATGCCGGTGGGGCCTGTGGAGAGTGCCCGCCTGGGGGACAGAGCAAGCCACGAGAATGGCACTCGTGTCCAGTTGCGAGCAGGTGAGGCAGCCTGTCCACAGACTCTGCCTGTGCGAGGGAGGATGTTCATGAAGGCCTGTGCTGCCAGGCCTTGACTGCAGCGGCCGTGCGGCCTCAGCCCCCCGCCCTGAGAGCGCTGGTGTGCTGAGGGGCG
>NW_007074499.1:3382-33033 GCF_000164805.1 Carlito syrichta
TGAGGGGCGGGCTTCCAGGGATGGCAAGGGTCCAGGGAGGGCACAGCCCAGGAGACCGAGAGCCCCCCCAGAGCTGCTCTCAGGTGAGGCACCCCTCGGAATGCCATTCCTCGGGGCGGGACGGAGGGGTTTCTACAGCGAGTTTGTCTGGGGGACCTGTGGTGGCAACTGTCTGGAAAGCCACGGGGGCAGTTGGATGAGGCCATACCCAGCCGTCCACCCCAGGGAGCACAGGCAAGCTGCAAGGGTTTCCTTGGCGGGGTCAGGTCAACGGGCATTTGGGCGGTAGGGACGGAGAAACCAGGGCGTTACCCCAAACAGGCCTTTCTGCCATAAAAATGATCTCTGAGCTGAAGGCAAGTAGCACGCAGCAGGATAAGCTCTCCTTTGCCGGACCCAGAGAGGCCGCCAAAGCCTGCAGACACGCCCCTCCACGGGTCCCCTCCGCGTGTCCGCGGTCCCGTGGAAGTCAGAGGCTGCTTCCCACGTCCCGGCACCTCTCTGCTAGCTCCTTGCTCTGGTAGAGATGCGGTATTGTTATAGCCGGATAGTGAGAGAGGAAATGCCAACACGAAGAAAGCGTCGGATTGTGAGTCCTTTATTGAAGCCGGCCACTGAGAGCGGACTAGTGTCCAAAGAACTCTCGGCCCCGAACGGAGTGAGGAGGGGTCTATAACGGCAGAAGTTGCATAAGCTGTAGCGTCTGGTTTACATTTCTTGGCAAAACTTTCGCTTGTGAAGGGGTACAGGTAGCTACAGGGTTTTTGCGTAACCAGGGAGTTTCCAAGCACCGAGGGGAACAAGCATGTGGGTGTGCAGTGTGATGACGGGAAAGTTGGCGAAGGGGTTATTTCTAGTTTAACATGGAAGATCCGTTACAAAATGGAGTTGCTTATGTCAAGCAAGCGACTACAGGTTATTACAGGTTTTTCTTTTTTTTGAGTCAGAGTCTCACTCGGTCGCCCAGACTGGAGTGCAGTGGCCGCTCCCGGCCACCGCAGCCTTGACCTGCTGGGCTCGGCGATCCTTCTGCCTCAGCCTTCCGAGGAGCCAGAACTACAGGCATGCGCTACCACACCTGGCTGATTTTTTGATTTATTGCAGAGATGAGGTCTTGTTGCCCAGGTGGGTCTCGAACCCGTGGGCTCAGGCAATTCACTCACCTCGGCCTCCCAAAGGCGCAGGATGACAGGCTGAGCCACCGAGCCTGGCTATTATAGATTTCTCAGACTAGATATTTCACATTTCCATATCAGTGGTGTTCAGAGCCACCAACCCGAGTTACTTCCCACAGAGGCTTCCCCGACCGTGCATGTAGGACGCATTCATACACTTGCTTGCTTGTCTCTTGCTGGCCAGTCTTTTGTTGTCGAGACCCAACCCAGTGAGGAACTAAGATGAGCAGAGGGCAAGCTCAGCCCTCCAGGAGTACGGAGCTCAGAAAAAAAGGGCTTCCCGTGTCCCTGCAACCTGCCTGTGCAGGGGCGAGAAACCCGGCTTTCCCCAGAGACCTCTCCCCTCTTGCCCAACCACCTTGCCAGTCTCTGCTTCTGCTCTGAGCCACGCTCAGCCCTGCTCTCTCCAACCTCTCACAAGACTGCAAGTCGATCCGTTCTGTCTTCGGGGCTGCAAGGCTGATGGCCCAGGCGTGCCCACTATGGCTGCCTGGAGAAGCCACACTCAGTGGAGGAAATTTCTGGGTAGGAGGGGCTTGACAGCACCTGCCACCGGCCTTGTCTCCTTGGCCCATGGCACAGGCTTCTGGAGACGGGGTCCTTCTTTGGGTGGAATCAGAAGGACTTTTCAATAGGAGAGAAACTAAAAGTTTTGCTTTAAAGTTATAAAGAAAAAGGTGCCCAGAGAGGTCTGGTGGTTTGCTCAGGACACGGGTCTGGACACAGAGCTCTGGCTTCGAAACGCAGGCCTCGGTTTCTGGTGCCACACCCCACGCTGTGTCTCCTAAGGCCCAGACAACCATGACTCTGGACGATAACAGACTCCAACGAGACGGTGGAGGACAAGTCAGCCTCCTCTGGTGACACCACGCGGGCGGCAGGCGCGGGACCTAGGATGCCGGCCTGTGGAGATGGGGGGAGGGAATCGCTCCTTGTGGGGCGTGGCCATCTGGGGGCGGCGGTGGCAGGGAGCCATGGAAGGTTTTGGAGCAGAGTGGGCTTCAGGACTCTGGACCCGGGAACCTCCGTGTTTCCTTTCTAAGCCGAAAATATGGATTGTAAGCTTCTTGCCTGGGGTGAAGACACAGCTAGAGAGAGAGAAGGGAGGGTGGTGAGTGTGGAAAGCGTGCTTTCCCAGAGGGTTCTCGACAGGACCCAGACCCCCCAGCCTCTGTGTTGAGGCCCGGCCAGGGCTGCCCCACGGTCAGGCTGCGCGCGTGGGAACAGCCCTTCCTGTGGTGAGGCCTGCCATGAGGCTCTTCTCCCGCTGGCCACTTCTGGCTGTCTCCAGTGGTTTGTGGACCTGTGTTCTTGGCCTCGGAGCGCCACAGCGGCCCACGTCTCTGTGAGAACAGGGCTGCCAGCCCCCCAGGTGCCACCGTGAAGCCGGGCCCTGGCGTCCCCAGTGATGCCGCCCGGAAGGTCCAGCCAGGGCAGAGGCACCCTCCTCCAGGCCGTGCCACTGTCCCCGCGCACCTCGACCTGTCTCCCCGCCCAGGGGTCAGGAGACGGCCTCCCACCGCCTGCACCCACGTCCCTCCCCCTGGAGGCAGGGAACATGCGTGCAACCCACACTCCCCCACACTCCCCTTGCTCACGCCTCTCTCCCTGACCAGACCAGCGCTGCAGTCCACGCCGGGTGGGCCTGCCCGGCTGGCCCTGACGAAACCCCGGCTGAGGGCCCAGCTTAGATGAAGGCCGACCTCTCTGTCTGAAACAGCCCTTCAGAACTAGAGCATCATGGTAGCCATTAAGAGCGCAGACGTGGGAATTCAGCGGTCCCGGCTGGGCGGTCTTCGGCTAATCCCTTCCACGGTCTGTGTCCCCGGGACAGTCCCGTGGAAGATGAAGATCGTCACGGGATTGACTTCAGGGAGGGTTGTTCTCAGAGGAAGCGGCGCGTTTATGCCAAGCGTCCACCCAGTGCTGGGGGTGCAGACAGAGCTGCTGCCAGCGTTTGGGCCCTGCCGGGCCGAGGGATGGCTTCCTGGCTACCTGGGGTCCCAAGTGCTGTGTCAAGGTCGTGGCCGTGGCGAGGGTGGGAGGGATTGGTTGCCTGGTGACTGAGAGCGTGAGAGGACGCCCACTCGCAGACCCAGGCTCTCCTAGGCAACCTTCCTGGTGAGGGGGGGTTGGAAATTTCCTATCCATCCACGTGGCCTCAGAGCCAGGACCCTTACATGGGGCTAAGCCCTGGGCAGGGGAGGAGGGAGCCTTTAGGTCAGTCAGGAGCTAGACTGCCAGGAACGTGGGTACTGATGAGGGAATTCACTGGGCATCTGTGTGCGTACACACACACACACACACACACACACACACACATACATGCGCGCACGCGCTATGCATGCCTGTTTATGACTGTAACTGTTGGGTTATATTCTCTGTCAATTTTTCTTTTGTACTGCAGGCCGTGATTTACTTATTTTAGTTTTTAATATTAAAAACGCACCTTAAAATTATTTCAAACTTAAAGTAAAATGGCAAGGAACAGTACCCCGAAACTCCCAACCCTTTTACCCAGACAGTCATTTTTAACTGTCTCCACATTTTGCAACTCTCTTCTCGCTATCTGAGTATCTATATTTGCACCTGCACACGCACACATATGATCTTTTTCTACAGCGTTTGTGACATCCTTTGTTCAACTCGCACAGAGAAACTTGCCATGTCGCCGTCCCACAGGGCAGCAGGAATGGGAAACATCCGTGCATGCTAGCTGAACACGTCACTAGCAGACGAGCCAGGTCCAAAGGCCAATGCAGACACACCCAGCATGCTCCTAGGATCAGCTGCTCCCTTTCTGGGTGTATGTTGTCCGTTTGAAATATGTTTGAGTTCCTTTGTTTTTTTAAATTCCAGTTTAGGCTTGTCTCGTCTTTCACATTTAACTGTATGTTTGACTATTACTATTAGCAGAAGTCACACACCCAGCTTTTCCCCTACCCTTTCTGTGCTGGCCCAGCCCCTGCCGACCCCTTCTAGGTGGCCATCGAGTTGCTTCTGGTTCATTCTCCCTGTATTTCTTTTTATGAGGACAAACATATAATGCTCGTGATTTTTAAATTTTCTTTCTTCCTCACAAAACCAATGTGTAGAGTTCCTCCTCATTTCTTTTTCACAACTTCATAATACTCTATTGACTATTCAACCCATCTCCTAGGCTTGGGAATTTAAGCAGTTTCCAGTATGTTACAATGACAAATAACGCTCCAATGAATAACCCTGTGCAGGTTATTTTAAAAATGGTGAGAGGTGTGTCTTCGGCTAAACTCCTAGAAGTGGGCTTTTGGGGTCAAAAGTAAATGTAACTGTGTTTTTGTTCTATATATTGGGTTGAATGGTGGCCCCCCCAAATGATATGTCCTTAGAACCTATGAATGCGATCTTATTTGGGAAAAGGATTTGTGTGGGTGTAATGAAGCCGAGGCTCGGAAGACGAGCTTGTCCCGGATGTAGGGTGGACCCTAACACCGACAGGTGTCCCTGTAAGAGAAAGGCACAGGGAGATGCGGACAGAAAGAGATGAGCGGAAGAGTCTGTGCAGAGAAAGAGACAGAGACGCGTGATGTGTCTGCAGGCCCAGGACCACCAAGGATTGCTGGACCTTGGCTTCTCACCCTCTCGCAGAGCCCCCGAAAGGAACGAACCCTGCCAGCTCCTCTCAGACTTCTGCCCTCCAAAACTCTACATGGATCTATTTCGGTTACTGAAGCTCCCAAGTCTACAGTGATGTGTGGTTATTTGTCTCAGGAAGCTCGTACACGATGTATTGCCCAATGCCCTTCCACGGGGAAGTTCAGCGTCCACTAGGAAAGTGTGAGAATGACCGTTTCCACACTACCGATACAACGCATCATCAAAGCTCTCACATTTTTGCCAATCTGAAGGGGCGAAGGTAGCGTCTCAGGATTTCAGTTTGCACTTTCAACTCTAAGCGAAACTGAACATATTGTTAATCTGCTTAATCAGTACCTGCATCTCTGTACGTCTATGCCTTCTGCCCATCTTTGTAAGGTGTTGGATATTTTCTCCTAATTTTTAAAAAACGTTCTTTGTATCTTAGTGATATTCATTCTCTATCAATGATGCGACTCACAGCTATTTTATTTCAAGCTTCCGTTTGGCTTTTGACTTTCCTTATGAGTGTTTTGACCCAGGCAATTAAAAAAATGTTATGTCGCCAAATGTGTCGATCCTTAATTTCATGCGGACTCTGAGTCATGATTCGAAAACTTTCTTCTACATGTTGATCACGGGGCGTTCACCCATGTTTTGTTCTACTGCAAGTGCAGTTTCATTCTTTTCCACTTGGGTTTCTGACTCTTAGCTCAGGTGGGTGCGTGGTGTGGGGAGCAGATTGAATTTTATTCTTTTTTCCAAATGGCCGCTAGTCGTCCCAACGCCATTTCCTTGAAAGTTCTTCTAAATCCAGCGTCAAGTTTCCCTTGCCATATGGGTCTGCTTTCAGACTCTCACCGACTTCATTGGTTTGCCTGTCTATTCACGTTCAGTGTCACCACTTTAATGGCAGAACCTGTGGCTGTCTTGTGCGTTCAGGACCGTCCTGTCCTTCTCTGGTGCCACCCGTCCCCGTGGCTTTTCCTTTTGCAGTGTTTTGCTGGTTACTCTGGCCTGTTTGTTTTTCTGTGTGGACTTTCGTGTCGTCTTGCCTATCTCCAGGCAAAAAACTGTTGGTGTTTTTATTGAAATCTCATTATACTGATAAATCAGCGTAGGGAAAACGGGTATCTAAAAAACGTTGAGATATCTTATTCAGGAAGGAATGTATTTCTATTCGTTCCGGTCTAATTTTTTACAATTTTTTTTCAATGTAAATTTCTGCACAGTTATTGGTAATTGTGGCATCTTTTTGGCTGCTGTTGGGTTTTTTATTCCATTATATGTCTTCACTGGTTATTTTTGTATGTGAAGTTGTTATTTTTATGTGGAGTCTATACCTTGCTGAAGTCTTCTCTCTTTGCGTTTGTGTCACCACTGCTTTGCTTGTTTGCGTGTCTGCGTGTCTATGTAGACTTTGGTGTCACCCCGTTTAGGCACAATTGTTCACCTTGCGGACGGCCAGGAGGGTTCGGGGTGGGAAGCTGCACCTCAGCATTGGGCTGTTTTTCCTGTAAACCACTGATTGTGTCTTAAAGACTTTTCTGACTTCCTGTTTGCCCCCACGTGTCTATCCGTTTAGGGCTCCTCCTTCCTTGTGTGGGTCCCGTTTTCCCTCTGGGGCGCCTCTTTTCTGTATCAAGAACTTTGTCTGCAATGTCCTTTGTCGTTAGGGAAGGGAACACATGGTTCGGGCTTCTGTTGGTCAGAAAAAAGATTCTTTTTTTTTTTTGAGTTGGGGTCTCACTCTGTCACCCAGACCGGAGTGCAGTGGCCGCTCCCGGGCACCGCAGCCTCCACCTGCTGGGCTCCGGCGATCCTTCCGCCTCAGCCTTCCGAGTAGCCCGTTGGGCGGGCATGTAAGGAATTCATATTCAGCCACCCTTATCCTGGGGCCAACCCGAATGCCATGACTTACGGGAGAAATCAGCTCTTTGAGTATAATAGGAATGGACATATTCTTGGCAGATTTTATTTGGTTTTTAAAATTTGATTAGACTTAAGGCATTTTTATGGAGGGGCTTCTGGGTTTTTTAGAGCATTCTTGGACAAGTCTTTCTATTATGTATTTCTCATGATTTTATGATTTCAGTTTTTACATTTAAATATTTGATCTTCTGGAATTCATCCTGGTATGAGAAGGAGGATGATTTCAACTCACGTTGCCTTTCAGCTGGTTACCTGGTTGACCCCAAATATTTTTAATCTGTGTTTTAACACAATTTGTTTTCCGCATTGATTGAAAGTGTCACTTTTGCTTTCTTCTAAATTTCCATTAATAAATCAAAAAGCAGATTCTGAAATTATATAAATATATGCATGTATAAGACTGGGCACGGTGGTTCACGCCTGCCATCCCAGCACTTTAGGAGGCCGAGGGGAGAGGATTGCCTGAGCCCATGGGTTTGAGACCAGCCTGGGCAACCTGGTGAGACCTCATCTCTACAATAAATCAAAAAATTAGTCAGGCATGGTAATGCACGCCTGTAGTTCCGGCTACTTGGGAGGTTGAGGCGGAAGGATCGCCTGAGCCCAGCGGGTTGATGCTGGGGTGGCCGTGAGTGTGCTACTGCACTCTAGCCACACACACACACACACACACACACACACACACACCCGCATATATGCACATATATAGTGTATTCAATGGGGTGAATACCCTCTCCCTCTCTCTCTCTTTCTCTTCCCACGGTAGGCATGGAGAAGAAATTTATAGACTCTGTGTGGTTTGGCTTATAAAAACGAGCAATGTAAAAATCATACTAAAAACCCAAACCCGACAAAACAAATCCAGCCATCCGCCAAACGGGAAAGAGTGATACCACCGCCGGCAGGGGCGGGACCATGGACCACGGGCTTTAGGGGTGGGGCTGCCTTCAAGATGGCCGATCCTGCCTCTCCCAGGGCCAAGCCTCAATGCCCGATGCTTTTGCAGTAAGAAAGCAAAACCAGCGGCCGTGGAGACCAATCCCACCCCTTTGTGTGTCTCCCTCCCTCTTTCTGAGGAGTTTGCAGGCTTCCCGCGTCAGAAACTTCCCACGCGCAGGGAACCTTAAAAGGAGCCAGGCACAGCCTCAGGGTCCTACCTCTCTGGGTCCGGCCGGTTCCGACCCTTTTCCACACACCTGTCCACACCGCCCTGACTCCTGAGACCCATGACAAATCAGAGACCAGGGAAGAGGGGCTGTGGGTTGTGGGCCGAGGGCACCTTCTGCGATGGCACCAGATGTTAGGGACTGAATGCTTGTGTCCCCCCGAACCCACGTGTTGGAATCGTAACCCCTCCCCCCAAGGTGATGGTGTCGGGAGGCCGGGTTTCCAGAAGCTGATGAGGCCATGAGGGTGGAAGTCTCATGAGTGGGGCCGGTGCCCGTGTCGAGGAGACCACCATGAGGCCTTCCTGACCCTCTCTTCGTGCCATGGGAGGATTCAGCCAGCAGGAAGCGGGCCAGGAGGGGGCCCCGCCAGAGCCCGCCCAGGCTGGCCGGGATGGCAGATGTCTCGCCTCCCGCACTGTGCGGATGGAGGTCTGCTGCTCACGAGCCACTGGTCTGGGGTTCTCTGTTACGGCAGCGCACCTGAGCTAAGGCGTCAGGCCTGGGATTTGCGAACGCCCCCTTTCAACTGGGAACCCCCCAGGGTCCCCATGCCCTTCCTTAACCACACTGGCCAAGGTCGCAGTGACAGTTATTTATTACAAGATGGCTAAGGGGAGACCGATCTGGTCAGAAGGAGGAGGACCTGGGGAGTCTGGGGGAGAGCGCTCCCACTCTCCACGGCATTTCCCGGGTCCCGGGTCTGGGGGCGCCTGGCTCCCGGGGCTGGAGGCAGGCTGTCAGGTGGGGTTCACCACCTTGCCCAGAAAGAGGCTGCTCCAGGTGAAGTGGTCGAAGGCCATGACGAGGAAGGGATGGTCAAAACGCAGGGAGACAGGCTTGGAGGTCAGGCTGAGAGCCGCCCTGGGTGTGTCCGCTGCCGGGGCTCCCTGCTCGCCGAGCTGCATCTCCGCCTTGTGCACCACCTGTGGGCAGAGCCGGACGGAGTGGGTGTGAGCCGTCCTGGGTGGTTGCACCCACTCCCCTCCCGCCTTAAGCCAGGGCAGGGTGGGCTCTGAGAAGGTCACGGCAAGCCCCGTCGGGGCGGTGACCCCAGGGGGACGGCCCAGTCTGCCCGTCTCCACAGCCAGGTTGCACCTGTGCCCCCTCCCAGAAAAGGGTCAGACTGAGCCTGTTGGGGCTTGGGCAGGGTCTCGCTCCCCCTTGGCGAGGCCTGAGCTGGCGGAGGGACACCTCGCTCCCCTTCCCCTCTGCCTAAATTCTGGTAAATTCTAGGGCTCAGCATATGCAGAGCGCACAAGCCCGGCCTGCTGGGAAAGCCACAGCCGAACCTGAAAGGTCCATCCCTGACTGCGGACACATCCCTGGTGCTAAAAGGAGAAGGCGTTCTGGAATCAGCAAGAGGCTTGCTTAGCTTGTGCCAGAGCCTTTGGCGGGTGGGAACCTGGCGAATTCAATAGCAGAAGAAGCTTAGGGAGCCCACGATGCCTCAGGGGGCAGCCCACGGACTCCACAGCCAGGACGCCAAGGCTCTGGGAGGTTCTGCGGGCCTTCGCGGCTGGGAAGAGACTGAGTCGGGTTGGGAACCCCACGGTGAGTTTTGAGGGTAGAGGTCTGGAGGCCACAGACCTGAGGTCGACTGCCAGACGGTGCAGACCAGCTGTGCAACTGCGGGCCAGCCACACGCCCGTCCAGCCAGAGTCCTCCTCCCTAGAGGAGGCGGCAGTGTCGCCCAACCTGCTCTCATGGCGTGTGTTTTACTGAGCACAGACCGTGTGCCATGTACCACGGTGGCCACAGAGCCCTGTGCCTTGAAGGCAGGGGCCACGTCAGGGAACGAATGTCTACCCAGAGCCGGACACAGCTTGAGGCGCCTAGTAGGTATGCGATAAGAATGCTCCGAGGTGACCGGCAGGACACGACGCACCAGGATGAGGATGAGGCGCGCGCCTGGCGGGACTCGGCTTGACCCCTGGTGGACACCTCCCGCCCGGCCTCTCTTTCCCAGGGCCCCTCTGCCATCATGGCTTCCTTTCTCCACTCCTCGGCGTGGCCTGGGGGTCGGCTAGATGCCTGGGTGTGGCCCTCCCTCCCTTGTCACCAGCTTCCCGTGTGACCTTGGGAGGGCATGTTTTCCTGCCGAGACTCCACTTCACCCCCATGGGGAGGCAAGGTCTTGGACGAGACCTGGGGTTCTCGTCCTGCGACCCTGTTCTTGAATGAGGTCGGTGCCAAGACGGCCCCCGAGACACGCACCTTCGACAGCTTCAGCTGGGCCTCCTGGGCGATGCCCGAGAAGTTTGCCTGGGCCGTGAACACGTCTGTGATGCCCATGTCTGCCAGCACACCCCTGAGGTCGTGGTCTCTGGTGACGGACAGCTTCGGGATGGACAGGTCCACCTGGCTGTGTGCGGCAAGCAGACGGGTCAGGCCCCAGGACTGGGCCTGGCAGAGGAGAGGGCAGGCCTCCGGCCCCGGCCCGACTCACGTGCCTGCGCTCCCTCCAGCTCCTGCCCCCAGCCTGGTCTGCTCTCTGGGGACGGGAGAGGGGACCCGGCGGGAGGCAGAAGCTGCTTCTGGCTCCATCACACGGGCCGCGCCCTCCTCGGACCTCTGAGTTGCCTTTTTTCTTCTCAGCAACTCACTCAAGTCAGTTCCACTCTTTTTTGTTTTTTGTGTTGAAGTCTCACTCGGTCGCCCAGGCTGGAGTGCAAGGGCCTGCTCCCGGCCACCGCAGCCTCCACCTGCTGGGCTCCGGCGATCCTTCCACTTCAGCCTTCCAATGGCTGGAACTACAGGTGAGCGCTACCAAGCCCGGCTAATTTTTTGATTTATCGTAGAGACGAGGTCTCGCCAAGTTTCCTGGGTGGGTCTTGAACCCGCGGGCTCCGGCAATCCACTTGCCTCGGCCTCCCAAAGTGCTGGGATGACAGGCAGAGCCACCAGTTCCGGCTTGCCAGCTCCACTCTTGACACTGCTAGCGCTGAGACAGTGGTCCCTCAGGGAGTCCTTGTGGCCCCGACTGCCAGAAGCAGAAGCGGGCAGTCCGCGTGACCTTGGTCAAGACCAGTCCTCTCTGCGCAAACATCCTCACCCGTGCAACGAGATGGCTGAACACAGCCTTGCCCAGGGACCTTGGGTGCGGAAGTTTTGTGAGGCTACAGGAGCATGACAAGTCGGTGGGCAGCTTCCACGGGGAGAAGCAAGGCAGACTTCCAGGGGGCAAGTGGAGTCCCGCTGGGGGCGACGCGGACAGCTACGCTTTTGACACGACAAGGCCCGAGTTTTGTTTTGAAACTCAGGAGTTGCCCGTGTGAGTGAGAAGCCGCACTGTCTGCCAGAAGCTGGGGAGGGGCGGGGGCCTCCAGGGAGTGGGAGGCCACGGTGGCAGGCAGGGAAGTGAGGCCGAGCCCCCCACACGGTCCGCACCCTGTCACGCCCGGGCGGAGGCTCAGGGAGGTGGCGGCTCAGAGAGGCCCAGGCTCAGAGAGGCAGAGGAGTCCGCGAAGCCATCCTGCTGAGACACAGCAGAGCGCAAGGGGCCAGGGCCAGCTTGGCACCTGTGGGGGCCGCCAGCAGCTCCACGGGCAAGGCAAAGGCGTCGAGACATGGGCCGTGAGCTGGGCTCGGTGGCTCAGCCTGTAATCCCGCGCCTTTGAGAGGCCGAGGTGAGTGGATGGCCTGAGCCCGCGGGTTCGAGACCAAGCCTGGGCAACTTGGCGAGACCTCATCTCTACAATAAAGCAAAAAAATCAGCCGGGTGTGGTAGCACGTGCCTGTAGTTCCAGCTATTCGGAAGGCTGAGGTGGAAGGATCGCCGGAGCCCAGCGGGTCAGGGCTGCGGTGGCCAGGAGCAGCCACTGCACTCCAGTCTGGGCGATGGAGTGAGACTCCAACTTAAAAAAAAAAAGAACATGGGCCCTGGATTCAAGCATTTCTGTGACAAGATGATTTTTGGTGCAAAGTGAGGGATAATTCCTTGCGTCATTTTCTGCAGACCAGGGGCTGGAGTGGGTTGCACGCGGTGCATCTGCACCCCTTGACAGCATTCCCTTCAAGTCACAGGCTCCCTCTGAGGGTAGGAGTGGGATGTAGACGGGAACGGGAGTGGGGAACTGGTGAACCAGACCCTAGCATTGCCCAGATGCACACGCTCTCTCTTTCTCTCTCCCTCCCTCTGTCTCTCTCTCTCTCTCTCTCCCTCTCCTTCTCTCGCTCCCTCCCGCTCTCGCTCTTTCTCTCTCCACGGTAGGCAAGGATGGTTCGAGAGCTGTATGCCCCGTGTAGCTACTGGGGATTTCTCTGAGGCACAAGCTGACCTCACCCATTACAGAACTGCATGTATCTGTCTAGAAGCTCCCATACCCAGACAGCTCTCCGAGGGTGTCACTCAGAAGAAAAACCACCGGAAACCACAAACCACAAAACCTCCGTATGTCACAGCATAGAAGCGTTTCTTCCTACAGTTTCTGCTGCAAAGTCCTTGGGCCACGAAGCTCATCCAGGCCGCGTCTGACCCCTCACTGCCGCTGGCCCTGCTCTGCAGGTGTTCTGGGCTCACCCGCCCCGTGCCCCCCGCCCACTTGGTTGGCGCCTCTTCCCATTGGCTGAAGGCTCTGGTCAAGGCAGTTGGCAGGGGAGGTGATCTGCCCCTTGCATTCCCGGGCAGAGCCAGGCATTCCCCACCCCAGCCAGCATCTTCCCACCTCTCTCTCTGCTCCCCTCCGACAGAACTCGCATCGTTGTCCTACTGCTAATTTCACCAGAATCTGCGTTCTGGCCCAGAGTCCATGTCTCCAAGGCTCCCGCTGTGCCCTGTCCACCCACCTGCCCCTCCGTGCCTCGCCTAGTGCGTGGCACACAGCAGCTGCTTTTGCGTGGGGTACTGAATGAATGCACAAAGAATGAAAGAGTGAATGAAGCATGAGCCAAAGGCATCCTGCCCCTCCAGCCTTCCTGAGTGACTCCAGACCCAAGTGCCCGCTCCCGCCCCTCCCCGGCCTTGAGCCTCCTCAGCCAGCCTGCCGCCGGGCTCAGTGTCGCCTGGTGTGTTCTGGTTCTCCGGCAGGCCGAGCCGGAACCTCCCTGAGGGAGCCGAGGGCTGGAGAACATCCCACCCTCCTCCCAGAGAGGAGCCCAGCTTGATGACGACTCCCCGTGCTCCCTGGCTCAGAGGTCCCCGGGGAAATGTGCTTATTCCCTTGTCCGTCCATCCAGCCTTCCACCCACCCACCCATCCATCTCTTCACCCATTCACTTACCCATTCATTCACTCATTGCTGGCTCACATCCTCAGTGGCTTCCCCAAGTGCCCACTCTGCACCAGCCCCGGGCTGGGGCCTGAGCTCCGAGTCACAGGGACTCCACGGGCTGGTTTATCTCCTGACGTGCCAGCGTCTACACCCCTCACTCTCTTTCGACTCACACAGCTCTCACCGACTCATGTTTATTGACCAATTGAGGCAGAGTTTGACCTGACTTAAGAGCCACCCATGGGCTCCACATGGGCTCCTTGCTGGATACGGATGTCATTTCATTATTTCTAACGGGGCCTCCCATGACCTCTAGCAGGGCTGGGTTTCAGACAAGATGGCCACAGGGGACGCAGGACGCTGGGCGACTGACGTGCTCACAGTGAAAAAATGATGCAAACATGCGGTAAAGCAGCGGGCGACTGTGAACCTCATGGGACAGGGTCCCCGCTTTGTGAAGTGCCCCGGGGTGTCTCAGTGTTGATGGGCAGAGAGGTCAAGAAAGCCCAGTGAAGAAGGAACGCGCCAGGGACCTCTTATAGGGCCCAGCTTGAGCGGTAAGAGCTGTCTCGCCCTTCCTTTCCCTTTCTTCCTCTGGAAACATTTCAGAGCACTCTCCTCGTTTAACCAACCACTTGCTGGTTCCTTCTCCTGCATCTAGAAAATCTGTGAGCCCTGAGACCTTTCTTCCCTGTCTGTGTCTGGGCCTGCGTCTGGATGTTGAAAGCCTCTCGGATTCTGCAAGCAGGAGCGGAGATCTCCTGTTCAGTGAGCCTCACTGTGGTCCCAAGGACACCGAGAGACCTCTAGATCAGAGGATCCCACCGCCTCTGGGACCCCAGCTGGTAGGAAAACAGCCAGCTCTGGCGTGCGAGGCTGGGAAGGGGAAGATTCCCAGGGCTCCCCCTCCTTCCGCCCTGGCTTCTTGGAGCGCGCACCTGGTGGGCCAACCTGAGGGTCGGGGCTTACCTGGTGGTGAGGGCCAGGGACCACCTCAGGATGGTGTCCCGGCTCGAGGCGGCGACGACCGTGTCCATCTTCCCTGGGTCTGGAAGAACGAAGAAGACGGTCCCGTTGCCCTCATAGTCCAGCTGCACCAGCTGGCAGGGGAGCTCCGCGTCGCGCAGGTACTTGATGGTGCTGGATTGGGACATCATGGGCACCTTCACCGTGGTTGTCTCGTTCACGTAGAAGTTCTCCTCCCTGGTGCTTTCTGGGTCAAAGGACTGTGCCCACGTGCCTGGGAAGAGGACGGAGAGAGGAAGTGGGACACAGGCCTGCAGGGCAGAGAGGAAAGCGCAGTCGGACGGCCTCGCGGGCGGCTGGAAAGCCACGGGAGCAGCTCGCCTGACAAGTGACCAGGGCCTCCCACATGCCTGAATGTCCCCACGAGAGCCTCGTGAGTTTTCTGGTAAGATAACAAAGTTCCCAGAGGTTTAAAGCCGGCTCTGTCCTTACATCGTGGAATGGTGTAGGGTTGACTGGGACTGAGGTTGGCTTCTAACCACAGAAGAGGGCGAGACTTAGACTTGGTTCTTGCCGGTTCTTAGACTTGGGGTGGACACACTTGGCGCCAGCCATGCTTTGGGCCCCCTGGCCTGGAGTGGGACCCAGCTGGACGGTTGTGAGGCAGCTCTGGACTTCAAGCCTCGCACTCAGGGTCCCTGGCAGGCGAGGCGGGGGTGGTCTTGGGAGTGGGCCCCACGTTTCACCGCCACACGACGGCCTGGCTGGCCCTCTGGAAGCCCCTGACCCCACTGTGGGGTCCCTCGTTCTAGGCCGTGTTGTCCGGGGGAGAGGACTCTTTCAGGGTCACAGAATCTCACCCGACTGAACCCTGAAGCCCTCTCCCATGCCCCACGATGCCATCATCCAGCCTGCTGGCGTGCTTTGCCGTGGGGCGCTCACTGGCTTCAGAGAAGGGACTCGGCCGTGCTGGCCAGCTCTGACGGGAAGAGAAATGCTCTGACATGGCCTCTTCCATCCTGAGATTATTCCTGATACCCCGCGTCTTCCTGCAAGGTGTTACACGAGCTGAGAGTCACAAGGTCTCTCGGTCAGGGGGAAAGCTTCCCAGCCCTAAGCTGCTGACCGAGACCTTGCAGTCCAGGAGGTCCTAGGAGTCCCGGCTGTCCTTGACCGCGAGCCCAGAAGCCCTTGTGAGGGCCCTGTTTCCTGGCTGAGGCTACCTGGAGGTGGCCAGAACATCGTTCCAGGGCCCATTTCTCTGCCCCACTGCCTACAGGGTGGACAGGCCGCTCGGCCATGGTTTTCAGTTCAGAGCCAGCCTCAAACCCACGGAGGGGGAGGAAGCCTGGAGGACATAGGGTGACCTGCTATGGCCGCAGAGCCTGGAGACGGACCGGGGGGCTGGGCCTGGTCCAGCCGAGAGACTCTCCCTTGCACGTGCAGACACTCCCTGACCGTCAGCTCCCTGGCCGCCTGCCTCCCGGCAAGTGAGACCATTTGGGGGTTCTCAAATCATCCTTCAAAGGAAGTCTGAAGGCCTCAGAACCGGAGGGGGTTACGTTTTTGTGGCCAATTTGTTCAAAGCGTAGGAAAACGTGGATAAAACATTTTTTTGTGTTCGGTTTTTCATCCTTGAAGTTCTGCCCTGACTGGGTATTTCTTTTCTAGAAGCCGGCACGACCCCTCGAGTTGAGCACAGAGCACAAAACAGGAGAGGGCTCAAATTCCAGGGGCTTTCATCTAGAAAGTTCTTAGGAGAACTGCAGCAGAGAAACTTCAGAATTTCTGGGCAGAGATCAGAGAGAAAAGAGGACACCTCCCCCTAAAATATTTTAACAATCTGTTTAACGTTCTTCCAAAAGAGCGGTCAAGAAAGCCCAACGAATAAGGAGCTCACCAGGGACCTCTCACAGGGCCCAGCTTGAGAGGTAAGAGCTGCCTCGCCCTTTCTTTCCCTTTCTTCCTCTGGAAACATTTCAGAGCACTCCCCTCGTTTGACCAGCCACTTGCCGGTTCCTTCTCCTGCATCTAGCCCTGAGACACTTTTTTCCCTGTCTGTGTCTGGGCCTGCGTCTGGATGTTGAAAGCCTTTCGGATTCTGCAAGCAGAAGCAGAGGCCTCCTGTCCAGTGGGCTTCACTGTGGTCCTGAGGACACCGAGAAACACGTGATGCTGTGCCCGTCCGTGCCCCCGGTGCCTGCACGGCCTCGGTCTTGCAGGCCAGGAGGCCCTCTCGGACCCGGGATCACGGCGCCTTTCCCCAAGGTCGTGTTGCCAGAACCTCCATGTGACAAAGGCGCTGGGGCTCCCAGAGAGAGAGGGAGGGTGGCTTGCACAAGGGTGTGCAGTCTCTCCCGTGGGAGAGGCAGTTCTGGAATCTGTGGGCACACCCATCACCGTCTCCGGGCAGACGCTCCCAGCTTCCCCAGCCCTCCCATGGTGGGGTGAAAAGAAAGCAGCCCATGCTCGGGCAGCCTCTCAGCTGGCCCCTCTGAGGAGGGCAGTCTCCGCCAGGGGCTCCCAGATTTGTTCTGGAGAACGGGCCACACCCAGAGGCAGGGGGAGGGAGAGGCCTCACCGAGATGCTGAGGCTGCCTGGGCAGTGAGGGGGTCAGGGAGGGCGGGCGGGGCTTTGAAGAGTCTTTGCTGGGGATTGGAGCTCTGAGGCCCCATGATGCTGTTGACAGGCACGCGCTGAATATCGCAGTCGCGGCTTTGCTGTTTCCCCCACATTTCTTTGCATAGGACTGCCGGGCATTGTTGAAACTCAACCCTCGTGGGTCCCGGGCCGACTGCAGAGCATGCCGTGAGGACAAAGGCTTTCTGAGGGCATAGGGAGGCTTCCCGGAGGAGGTAACTTTTGAGCAAGACATGAAGGGTGCAGAGATGTGGCAGGCATTCAGATAAATTGCGGGGGGTGGGGAGGGGTGCATCATGGGATAGAAGGGGCCTGGGCTTTGTGGCAGGTGAGTAATGGCCCCCCCAATGTCCGGAACCTGAGGGGGAATTAAAGCTGCACACAGAGTTGCATCTATTCATCAGCTGGCCTTGAGATTATCTCGGCCCGTTCTGCAGCGTAGCCACAAGGGCCCTTGCCAGTGGACCCGGAAGGCAAGGAGGTCCGGGGGAGAAGGAGGTGTGAGACAGACGCAGGGCTGGAGGGGCACGGTTACTACCCTCAAAGGTGGAACCCGGCCACGAGCCTGGGGCTTCTAGAAGCTGGAAAGGCCTGGAAACACCCTACCCCCTGAAGCCTCCAGAAGGAACCAGCCAGGCCCACATCTGGACTCTAGCCCTATGTGATCCATTCGGGATTTTTGGCCTCCAGAATCGGAAGATAATTCACTTGTGTTGCTTCAAGCCACTAGTCTGTGGGAGCTTGCTGCAGCCATCCCACGGATGCGAACACAGACTTCCAGGGACGCGGGCACGCTCAGGGCTTGGGAAGGGAACTGGCGTGCTGAACTCCGTGTGGGACGCCAACCTGTCTGCTGCCTGTTGGGAGCTTGGAGGAGGCGGGAGAGGTCAGAGGACAGATGCCTCAGCCCTGGCACTGTGATGTTTGGGAGGGGACGTGACGGGTGGAGCAGTCCTGGGCGTTCGTTACAAGTGGGACGTCTAGCAGCCTCTCCAGCCTCTACCCAGGAGCACACCCGACCGTACCCCAGTGGTGACAACCAAAAATGTCTCCAGACGTTGCCAGTGTCCCTGGGAGGGCAGGGTGCATTGTCCTCAGTGGAGAGCCACTGCTCTAGACCGAGAAGTTTAGCTTTTATTCTCAAAAATAGTGTGACTCCAAACTGCTTGATCATAAAAATCATCTCAAGCTGGGCTCAGTGGCTCAGCCTGTAATCCCGTGCCTTTGGGAGACTGAGGTGAGTGGATTGCCTGAGCCCGCGGATTCGAGACCCGCCTGGGCAGGCGAGACCTCATCTCTACAATAAAATCAAAAAATTAGCTGGGCGTGGTAGCGCGCGCCTGTAATTCCGGCTACTCGGAAGGCTGAGGCGGAAGGATCGCCGGAGCCCAGCAGGTCGAGGCTGCGGTGGCCGGGAGCAGCCACTGCACTCTAGTCTGGGTGACAGAGTGAGACTCCAGCTCAAAAAAAGAAAATCATCTCAGGTAGGTGGGAGAGCTTTTTTAAAACACACATCCTAAGGCTCTCCCCCAGAGGTTTTACTTTTCAGTAGCTCTGGCACAGACAATGAAATCTGTAGTTTTAACAAGTCTCCCTGGAGATTTTTATGAGTGGGCACTTTGGAAAACGGAGGTGAGACCTGGTGGAGCTGGCTATTTGTGCCAGCGCGAGGTGGCTTTGGGGCACCTGGGAGCTCCTGGGAGATGGGGCTGTGTCTGGTTCTAGGCTTTATTTTCAGCCCTTGGTTTAGTGCCTGCCCGGCAATATTCACAGAGTGAGAGGCGGCGAATTGTTTCGGGTTACGTGTAAGGACCTCGAACCAATCTGCCAGAACATGAGTAGGTCACTCAACTCTCCTGGGCGCCATTTTGATTTTTTGTAAAATAACACAATTCCACCTTCCTGGGAGGATTTGTGGTGAAGACAGAGCCTTCCAGATAGGAATTGCTTAGTCAAAGGCTCTGCCTGGGTTTTGGTGACTGTTACTAGTGTTGGCAGTAGTGGGGGGGGGTCTCGTGAGAGTGCGGTGGGTGGGAGTACCTTTGAAGAAGAAATAGTTGACCAGGACGAGGATGGCTTGGCTGTTGAGCTGTGACAGCACATTGGCAATTTTCCCCTGAGTCTTATTCTTGACATACTCATTGATCTGTCTGCTGGCCTTAGCCCAGTCCTGGAAATCAGCAGCCAAGGCTTCTGATGCGTAGTAGTGCTTGATGTCTGCTGAGAATGACTCTTGCATTTCCAGGCTGCGGTCAAAAAACAAGGCGCTGCCCATGGTCATGTCCAAGCTGGTGTCTGACTCCCCAAGGAGGTGGTGGAGGTGCTGGAATTCCTGGTGGATCTCAGCCTCCGACTTCTCGGTGAGGTTGAAGCCCAGGCCCTGGAGCAGCTGGGTCTGCGTGTGGCCACGGGTGCCCAGGGACAGCATAGCCAAGGCCATGGAGATGCTCACAGGGGAGATAAAGATGTTCTCTCCAGGCTCCAAAGCCACTAGGTGCTTGTACAGGCTGAAGGCAAAGTCAACGTTGGTTGGAGCCAGGTCACGGTGGTGGTTCCTCATGCTCTCTTCAGCACTGGGGTCCTCCGCCTGGGCCGTCCAGAAGCCACTGGTGCACAGCCAGAGGAGACAGGTATACAGGATGAGTGGCATTGTCCAGGATGTCCAGCCCCTGCCAAATCAGGAAGGGCTGTTAGATGGTGTGGCAGCCTCCCCATCAGTGGGGCATGGTGCAGCTGGAAGAAGGCAGGAGATCCCATTCAAGCCCTGGGTTCTTCTCCCACACAGGCTGTGTGGCCTGGGGCCAATCACAGAGGGAGCCAAGCTCTGGTTTCCTCCTTTGAAGACACGAGTTATAGCTGCTATGATCTATCAAGTGTCTCCCGGCGCCAACACTGGTCTAGGTATGTTGCGTATCTCCCTTCATCTAATCTTCACCCAAACACTCATCAAGTAAATATTACTAACCTGATGCTAGGCAGGCAGAAATCGGTGCTCAGAAAGATGTAATATCCATCCAACAGATATGGTCAAAGTGCTGAAAGAATAAACACCCGTCAACCACGAATCCTATACCCAGCAAAGCTATTACTCAATAACGCAGAAGAAATTAAGACATTTCCTGAAAAACAAAAACTGAGTAAGTTGTTTGTTTGTGTTTTACCGCAATATTTGCCCTGCAAGAAATCAGAAGCATTTCATTTCAGACTGGAACGAAAGAGCACTGAAAAGTAACTTGAAACTGTGTGAAGAATACAATAGCCTGGACAAGGTAAGTGCATGGGCAGTTATATGTTAGTTTTGAACATACACACAAAGCATAAAGACATAATTTGTGGCACCAGTAACATGAAGGAGATGAGAATAGAGCTGTAAGAAAGAGTTTTGGGGTATGCTTTTCAGGTTAAGTGGGTTATATCATGTATATATTATGAATTCTGTATATTATCAATTATAATATTATATTTTGGTTTAGTGGACTTTGTTGTTTTTCTGTTCTCAATTTGTCACCGCTGTAGTCTTTACTGTCTCCTTTGCCAGCTTTCAGGTTAAATTGTTCTTTTTCTAGACCCTAAATTGTAGGCATAGAGTAATAATTGTTTTTGTACATTAGCCTTTTGAAGTGTGATCCAAGGATGTACTGTCTATAAGAGACTCATTTTAGCTCCAAACATGCAAGGAGATTAAAAGTGAAAGGCTGGAAAAGCTATTCCATGCACATGGTAACCCAAAGAAGAAAGGGTAGCTACATGAATATTGGGCAAAATCTATTTTAAATAAAACATGTTACAAAAGACAGAGGATATTATATGTTAATAAGGTGTTCAACATAGCAAGAAGATATCACATTTTTGTTCCTCAATTTCTATCTTACTGTCTTCTTTCACGTTCAGCTGATTTTGGGTACGGAAACATTTTAATTCTCACCCCTTTTGTGTACATTCTTTGGCTATTTTCTGAGCTTATCATGGGGCTTACAGTTGACATCCTAAAGTTAGAACATTCTAACTTGAACTCAAGTCATTGTTTGGGATCTTGCTTTTGTTTTTTTATGGCTCTTTGCAGACAGCATGATTCCATACCGCGAAAGAGACCTTGCTTTTTAATGTGTTTACAGCCATGCATTTCCGACTTTGCATTGCTTTCACCCCTCCCATAAGATTCGGCATGATGTATTTTCATCTTCATTTGTCCTTAAGTATTTTCTGATTTCCTTTGCGATATCTTTCTTGACCCACTGGTTGTTTAAGGGTGTGTGTTGTTTAATTTCCACAATTTGTGAAAATTTCAGTTTTCCTTTTGTTCCTGATTTCTCACTACCTCTCTTTGTTATTGGAGAAGATATTTTTCTACAATATGTCTTTTTAAATCTATTGAGACTTGATCTGTGGCCTAACATCGGGTCTATCTTGGAGAATGTCCCATGAATTTTACAATTTTACCTGTTAGAATTAATAAACACATTCAGCAATGTTGCAGGGCACAAAAATCAACAACAACAACAAAAATCAGTTGCATTAACAAAGGACACTCTGAAAGGAAATTAAGAAAGCTATTTCATTTTTAATAGTATCAGAAAGAATAAAATACTTAGCAGTTAACCAAGGAGATGAGAGACTTGTAAACCAAAAAGCAAAAAACAGTACAAGGAAAGAAGACATGAAGAAATGGAAGGGCATCTTGCATTTATGGATTGAAAGAAAATGTTGATAAGATGGCAATGCTACCCAAAGCAGTGCATAGATTCAAGGCAATTCCCATCAAAATTCCAATTATGTAGTTTTCAAAAACTGAAAAATTTATTGTGAAATTTATATGAAATCTCCAGGGACCCTGCACAGCCAAAACAATCTTGAAAAAAAAAAGTTGGAGGTCTTGTACTGCCTGATGTCAAAATTCACGACAAAACCGTAATAATCAAAACAGTGTGGTACTTGGATAAAGACAGAAATATGAACCAATGAAGTAGAAGGCAAATCTTAAAAATAATCCTTTCATATGGAGTCAAATGATTTTTGACAAGGGTGCTAGACCATTCAATAGAGAAGGGAAGTCTTTTCAATAAGTGGTGGTGGAAAACTGGATATCCACATACAAAATGACGAATTTGGACTCGTACTTACCTCTCTCTATAAAAATGAACTAAAAGTGTATCAAAGACCTAAATAACACAGTACTAAGACTGTAACCATTTTAGGAGAAAACAAGGATAAAGCTTCAGAACACCAAAGTCACAGGCAACACATCAAAGTAGACAAACTATGCTTTACCAACATTTAGAATCTTGTCAATCAGAGGACACTATTGGGACAGCAAAATGACCACTTATAGAATGAGAAAAAATATCTGCAAATCACATAGCTGCTCACGAGTAAATATCCAGACTATATAAAGAAAGCCCCAAACTCAAAAACGACAACAACAAAGACACACACACAAACCCAGTGAAAATGGGCAAAGGCTTGAGTAGACGTTTCTTCAAAGAAGATAGACTGATGATAAAGGCGCTTGACATCCCCAATCCCTAGGGAAATGTAAGTCAAAACCACAGTAAGACAGCCCTTCCAACCCATCAGAAAGGGCCGTGGTAAATGGAGAAACAAAACACAAAATGGGCCGGGCTCGGTGGCTCAGCCTGTCATCCCAGCGCTTTGGGAGGCCGAGGCGAGTGGATTGTCTGAGCCTGCGGGTTCGAGACCCACCTGGCCAACTTGGCGAGACCTTGTCTCTACAATAAATAAAAAACTAGCCGGGCGTATTGGTACACACCGCTAGTTCCAGCTACTGGGAAGGCTGAGGCTGAAGGATCGCCGGAACCCAGTAGGTCGAGGCTGCGGTGGCGGGAAGCGTGCCACTGTTCTCCAGCCTGGGTGACAGAATGTGACTCCAACTCAAAAAAACCCCAAAAAACCAACAAAAAAAAAACACAGGAAGCAATGAGTGCTGACATGGGCGTGGGCAGCCCAGAAGCCTTGGGCATTGCTGGTAGGAATGTAAAATGCTGTAGCCGTCTAGAAAACAGCACGACACCTCCTTGAAAAGTTAAACGTGGATTATCATGTGATCCAGCAATTTCATTCTGGGTCTATACAACAGAGACCTGAAAGCAGAACTGCCAGGGGTGTCTGCACACCAAAGGCACAGCAGCGCGATTCGCCACAGCCAGAGGATGGAACCAGCCCAGAGGCCCATCAAGGAATGATTGAATAAACAAAACGTGCTGTGAATACGCAATGGATACTATTTGGCTCTAAAAAGCAAGAAATTCTGTCATCTGCTAATCATGGACGAACTTTGAAGACAGTATGTGAGGTAAATTGCACCAGACACCAAGTGACAGACATCACACAATTCCACACCTGGAGTCGTCGTCGACACAAGGACAGAAAGCAGAATTGTGGTTGCCGGAGACCGGGGGGAGGGGATTTGGGGAGTTACCGTTTCATGAGTAGAGTTTCCGTTTGGGATGGTGAAAAATTCTGGAGATGGATGTTGATGGTTGCACAACAATGTGGGTGTACTTAATGCCTCTGAAGTGTACGCTTAAAATGGTTAAAATGTTAAATATTATGGAATAGTTCACCACAATTAATATGTAAAGAGGCCAGGCTGGGTGGCTCCGTCTGTCATCCCAGCACTTTGGGAGGCTGAGGTGAGTGAATTGCCTGAGCCTGTGGGTTCGAGACCCGCCCGGGCAACTTGGCAAGACCTCATCTCTACAATAAATCAAAAAAACTTAACCAGGTATGGTAGCGTGTGCCTGTAGCCCTGGCTACTTGGAAGGCTGAGGCTGAAGGCTCACTGGAGCCGAGTAGGTCAAGGCTGCGGTGGCTGGAAGCATGCCACTGCCCACCAGTCTGGGCGACAGAGTGAGACTCCAACTCAAAAAAAAAAAAAAAAGGAAAGAAAAAACTAAATATAAGACATTAAAAAAAGCGTTGGGAAGAGCAACCATAAGAAAAAAAATCTGCTCGGGGTCGGTAGTAACCAGATGCTCGGTCTGTCTGCAAGGCTGGTGGTTCCAAGTCCCTGGATCACAGCAAAGAAGGATGCTCGGAGGAGAAGCGTGTCCCTGCCCACGGAGCCAGTCGCTACATCATTGACGAAATTTGAAGACAGAACCCATGTTTAAACCCGTGCCCCAGGAGGCTGTGGTGTGTGAAACTAAATTAAACATGGCCCAAAGCTGCCTGGTACATCGCACCCATTCACCTCACTGAGTATTAGACACACTGCCACCCAACTTGAGAGTCTAGTCCTGTAACAAGTAACCGCGTTTCTGCCCATCACAGCAGCTGAGCTGTCCGCCAGTCGCAGGCTGCAAACCTCCCGGGCAGGGCCCAGTAAGCTGCCACCCACCAGGCTGCTTCCATCCGCCCCTTTCCTTTCTGCCTGTGCAGACTGCCTGTCGGCGTGGCTGGGTGCGTGGGGCTCTCTGAACCTTCCCCGGTTCACGATGCCGCCTGACTCATGGATGGTTTCTTTGCTCCAGCAAACTCTGCTAAATGTCCAGCCCTCCCGGGGCAGGTGCACTCCAAGGTTGGGACCACTGTTCTGCTCTGGAATTCCCCGGAGGCCCCTTCCCTGGCACGTTCGAGCCCCCGCAACGCCTCGACCCCCCGAGGCCTCCCTCCCTGCGTGTCTCTTCCAATCCCCCCAGGTTGGAAAACAACCCCTGCAGGGGCTCCGTCCTAAGGGCAGGTGCAACCCTCTTCCTCCCCGTAGCCCCAGCTGCCTGCTGGCTTCGTGGGTGTCTCCCCAGACTTGGATTTCTGGGTTCTCGGGACAATCCTTTCATTCCCCGCGGACAAAGCGGGATCAGGATCCCAGAGCTGCTGTCTATGCACTAGGGGACGTGGGGCAGGCTATTTAAACTCTGCCTCTGTTTCCTCAGATTGAAATCGAGTCGATGATGATGCCCACCTCCGGCCTGGCCCGCTTTTCCGCGTTGCTGTGGCTGAGACCCCAAGGGGCCAGATCCGAGGCTGGGGGCAGGGCGATCACCAGGGACTGTCTCCAGGACCTCTTGGCGTGAGTCTCTTCCCCAGTTCCAGCGCCCAGCCCGGGTTTGGGGCCCTTCCAGGACTCCGCAGTCCTGCCACCCAACTTTTCTATCCCTGTGCGGCCTGCGGCATCTTCCTCCATTCTCTAAGTTCAAGCTGACTGGTGGTTCTGTGGAAAAGCCTTCAGTGGCTCCCTGTGGCTCCCAGACGAGGCTGAGCCTCACTGACGTGCTCCAAGGGGTCCTGGTGACAGTCCCTGAGGACACCCAGTCCCTGGTGGCAGCCCAGCTCCCAGCCTCCAGTCGGGCCCCTTGGGGTCTCAGCCACAGCAACGCTGGAGATTTCTCCCGGCACCTGCCAGACTTGCATTCCTCTGTGGGGCAGGGTGAGGTGGGACAGGCCACTGCAGGTCCCCGGGCAGGTCACTTCAACTTCCCGCTGTTTGTCCACGCTGGCTCTGGGCTGGGAGCAGGGGACAGCCACGGCCCTGCCTCTGTGGCTCCACGCTTGGGTCCCCGCCCTCTCCGCACCATCTGGGTCGCTCTGTCTTGGACCCTGCCTCTGGGAAGCCTCTACGCTTGTCTCTGTCCCTGCCCTGTCACCGGCAGTGAAATCTTGGCTCCGCTCTGGGCCCTGCCACGCCTGTCTGTGGTCCCCTCTTGGGCACAGGGCCTGTGCATCTGGAAGCCGGGAGCACGTGTTCCTCCCTTTCCACCCTCTTCCCCTGCAAGATGGGGATTAAAACCCTACGTCCCGCTCCAGATGATTTCAAACACCCATCAAGGCTGTGATGCATGCGTGGCTTATGTGGCCTCACCGAATGGGTCATCCCGGGACCCACTTTACTGCTGAGAAAACTGAAACCCAGGCAGGCAGAGCTACTCTCCCCGAGCTGGGATTCCAAGCCCAGCAGCTTGACTCCAGAACCCGAGCCATGGCATGCGAGTGACATGTCTCTATAGGGAGCAGAGCCACGAGCAGGACAGTGCTTAGCAGTACCCGGCCTCGCACAAACGTAGCGCGCCAACATTCCTCATGCATGGCAAGCATAGCGACTCCTTGGTGAGGACCCACTGTGCTCTTGGGTTCCCCAGTGTCCCTACGGGCCAGGCACGGTTCTGGGTGCTCTGTGGTGAGGCCTTGGTGTGCGTGGGCCCAAGACAGGATAGCCTGCAGGACAAGCTCCTGGGTCACTGAGTGGGGAACCGGTGAAGGGAAGTCCATGCGACTGTTGGGAGGCCTCTGCACTGTGCCAGCTGGGCACCCCCGACCCCCACCCCGGGCCAGCATCCGCCATCCAAGGTGCTGCCTGACGGGGCTCTGTTCTGGCTCTCAGATCCCACTGAGTGACTGCTGTCACTGTCCGGGGGGGACTTAGGGCCCTGTCAGGGCAGTGGGGGGCTCCCAGCCCAGCCTTCCGTGCCAGGCCCCTGGCTGGCAGGAGCCCGGGGGACGTCAGACCCCACAGTGGACCCACAATACTCTGGGATCTGGGAAATCCTCCAGGGCTTGCCTTGTCTCCCCGCTGGCTGCTTCAACGTCCACGGTGCTGTCAACACAACAAAAACCCACAAACCAAACAAGCAGGCACACACAGCCACCGCTGTGTCCTGGAGGCCGGGCAGGAGGACAGAGGGGCTCGGGGGTTGCTCACCGTCTCGGCGCCGCTGCCTGGTGCTGCCGTGCCGGTCCCCAGCAGGCGTACCGTAGGCCCGTGGGGGAACCACCCGCTAAATCTTATTGCCAGCTGCTCTGCTGGTTAATGGTTACAGGGGCCAGTGGCCTGGCCATCTGGTGGTCCCCGCCCTCAGCCATCGACCGGCTGCAGGCTCTTCCAGAGAATTTGAGCAAACACGGCAATTCTCCCTAACTTTCCTGTCTCCAATTCCCTGAAATTTTATTGTCTAATATCAAGTGTGCCTGGAGTTGCGTCAGTGTGGCTGCCCTGGGGCAGACGACAGGGACGTCATCAGCGCCTTCGACTGGCAGCGAGGTGTAGACACCTGTGAAAAACCCAGTTCTTGGCTCTGGCCGGGGATGAACTGGGTAAGGCCCTGCCTTCTGAGGGCTCCAGCATCATGGGAGAAGAGACAAGGACAGTGTCGGCCAAGAGTTTTCCTGTGGCTCCAAGAAGTGGGCATATCATCCTCACTCTTCTTTAGGTCGGAGACTGAGATGCAGGCGGTTACGTAAGCTGCCGGGGTTCAAATCCAACACCGTTCAAACCTAACGTCTAGCATCTTCCTGCTCCCCACATTCCCATCTACCGGTGTCCTTTAGACTCTAGGTGACAGAGATCAGACTCAAGCTGCTTTAAAGCAAAAGGGAACAGGCCCTGGGTCTCATGAATGAGAGTTCCAAAGGGTGGAGAGGGCTTCAGGCATGGCTGAGTCTAGGGGTTCCAAATCAGTCATCAGATTTCTTTCTTGCTCTCTTTCTCTCCCTCCCCCATACCTGTTTTATTTTATATTTTATTTTTTTCCTTGTTGGCTCTGAATTCTGCTTTCTTACTTTTTTCTGCCCGCAGTGGGGATAAAATTAGGCCCCTGCAGCTACAGGTTATCTGATGCTAACGGGGTATGTGCTCTCAGAAGGAGAGACGTTCTCCTTCAAGGCAGTCCCCAAAGGACTGAGCTCCCACCCTTGGACCGATCACGGAGTGCACAGGGGCGCTGTGAGTGCCCGGCTGGAGTCCCATGCTGGCCACCGGCTGACAGCACCCCTCCATTTCCGCCCAGGGTGGAGGGAAGCTTTCCCACGGAAGCAGAGGGAAGTGGGGCCGGCCGCTGCGTCTGCCATTTTGGGGACTCTTCTGTTTTGTCATATTTATTGATTTTTAAAGTTTTCTATTCCTTAAGCCAGTTTTGGAAGCCGTGTCTAGGGATTTATCAATTTTAGCCAGGTTTTCAAATGCAATACCAGGGAGAGAAAGGACGGACCGAAAGCAAGAAGCCATTTTAAAATCTTGTTCCTCAACCTTAAAACAATGATGAGAAAATAGAAGCTATGTTTTGGAGAAGTGCATACTTTAGATAAAGATGAACTTTGCCGACTTTGTCTTTTCAGAAACACAGACTTCCTGATGCCGGAAGTATCTCATGGTGGCCATCAAGCTTGCCTAGGGTAAAGGGAATTTACAAGGCCTAAGACATCACAGATTGGGCAGGGATTGTAGAAGTCATGAAACTTGTAATTACAGACGTTAGGCAGATCGCAGGACTTGTGACCCCTCAGCGGGGAGCAGGTGGGGATTCGATCTTCCAGTAGATTGGGCGCTGTCTACAGGGAAGCCAAGGATCCCCCAAAGCTGCCCACTGGGAAGGCATGGGAGACAGGGAGAGGTGCACCCTCCATTAGCTCTAAGGAATGTCATTCAGGAAGGTGCAGGAGCCCTGGAAGCCTTGTCACACCCTTCTCTAGGGGCTGTGATAATGTGGGCAGACATTAGCGGGTCTCTGTGTCACAGGGTCTCCAAGACATTCACGGGTGGTCAATAAGGAAGTCACGGCAGTCACGTCTACCTGATTGCAACACCTCCAAGGAAAAGGATTAAAGCCGGGCTCGAGGGGCTACGGGGCCACACTCGTCTAGAGTGTAGGCCTGCTTCCTGTCTGCGGGATGTGAACCTTTCTTAAATCTTTTCTTCTTTCACCTCTTGGTGTGTTGCAATTCTTTGCATTACTCGGATCTCTGGGTTGCCAGCACGCGCACCTCCGGCATGCTGGCTCTAAGGGTGCTGTGTCCCTCTCCCTTATCCACCCTCACCCTATTAGTGCCCTAACAGAGTTTTTCATAGCCCCTCTTCATTATTTTAAAATTATTGTTCCTTTTTTTTTTTTTGAGTTGGAGTCTCACTCTCGCCCAGACTGGAGTGCAGTGGCTGCTCCCAGCCACCACAGACTCGACCTGCTGGGCTCCGGCAATCCTTCTGCCTCAGCCTTCCAAGGAGCTGGAACTACAGGCGCGTGCTACCACGCCTGGCTGGTTTTTGATTTATTGTAGAGATGCGGTCTCGCCAAGTTGGGCGGGTCTCAAACTCGTGGGCTTTTCATTTCAGAATTCCTTTTTTGGTTCTATATTTTATTTATGCTATTTTCTCCCTTTTCCCCCCCTGGGTAAGTCCTACCAGGAAAAGCTATCTAGCTAATCAATCTTTTAGAAGACCCAGCTTTTAGTTTTGTTATTGGTTTTTTTTTAAAAAAAATCCGTATTGTTGATTTCTGTTTGCCTCTGTATTTTATCATCTGGGTTCTGGTCTGTTGTTCTTTGTCTATTTTCTTGAGATAGATGCTTAGTTTCCTTACTTTTTAACCTTCTCGGTTTCCATATCAATGCACTTATTTATTTTATGATCTTTTAATTTTAATTTTAGAGTGGTGGGGCACATGTGTGGATTTGCTCCACAAGAAGATGGCATGCAGGTGGGGTGTGGACTTCCAGAGAGCCATCTCTGCCCCTGGCAGTGGACATGATACCCAGTGGGTGACTGTGTCCCTTACCCTTCCTCCCTTCCTCCCCCCACTGGCAGTGCCAGCAACATTTGTTCCTGCTCTGTGCCCACATGCCCAGTGTTCAGGGCCCACTTATGGGTGAGCACACGCAGCATCCAGGCCTGTGTTTCTGGGACAGTTCACTGAAGACGACGGTCTCAAGCTGCGTCCATGTTGCTGGGAAGGCCATGATTTTGTTCTTCCCTATGGCTGCATCGTAGTTCATCGTGTGTATGGGCCACATTTTCTTTATCCAGTCCACTTTCTTTCTTTTTTTTTTCTGAGTTGAGTCTCCCTCTGTCACCCAGACTGGAGTGTAGCGGCCGCTCCCGGCCCCCGCAGCCTCGACCTGCTGGGCTCCAGCAATTTTTCCGCCTCAGCCTTCCAAGTAACCGGAATTACAGGCACGCGCTACCACGCCCGGCTGATTTTTTGATTTATTGTAGAGATGA
>NW_007074499.1:33053-39396 GCF_000164805.1 Carlito syrichta
TCGCCTGCCCAGGCGGGTCTTGACCCCGCGGGCTCAGTCAATCCACTCACCTCAGCCTCCCAAAGGCACGGGATGACAGGCTGAGCCACCGAGCCCGGCTTCATTTTTTGTTTTTAAGTTGGAATTTCACTCCATCGCCCAGGCCAGAGTGCAGTGGCACACTCACGGTCACCCCAGTGTCGACCTGCTGGGTTCTGGCAATCCTTCCACCTCAGCCTTCCACATAGCTGGAACTACCGGCACATGCTACCACACCCAGCTAATTTTTGACTTATGGTAGAGACAAGGTCTCGCCAAGTTGCCTGGGCAGGTCTCGAACCCGCGGGCTCAGGAAATCCACTAGCCACAGCCTCCCAAAGTGCTGGGATTACAGACTGAGCCTCTGAGCCCAGCCTAATAGTCTACTTTCAAAGAGCACCTGGGTTAGTCCTGTTTTTGCTATTGTGAATAGTGCTGTGGTGAACATCAGTGTGCAAGTATATTTTGGACAGAGTGATTTATGTTCCTCTGGGTGTAATTCCCTGAAGTGGGATTGCTGGCTCATATGAAGCTCACTTTTTAGTTCTTTGAGAGAATACCACACTGCTTTCCACAAAGGTTGAACTAGCTTGCATTGCCACCAAGGTATAGAACCATTTCCTTTCCTCTGCAGCCTCACCAACATGACTCATTTTTTTGGATTTTTTAGTCATGGCCATCTTGACTGCTGTGAGGCAGTATCTCATTGTAGTTTTGATTTGTATTTCTTTGATGATTAGTGAAGCTGAGCACTTTTTCGTATGTTTGTTGGCTGTTAGATGTCTCCTTTGAGAAGTGTCTGTTCATGTTCTTCGCCCATTTTTTAATGGAGCTTTTTTCCCCTGTCAATTCACTTGAGTTCCTTGTAGATCCTGGATGTTAGGCCTTTGTTGGTTGCATAGCTTGCAGATATTTTTTTCCCCTACTCTGTGGGTCATCTCTACTACTCTCTTGAGGGTTTCTTTTGCTGTGCCAAAACTTTTCAGCTTGCATATCAATGTGCTTAAAGTTAAACATTTTCATCTAAATACCAGTTTAGCTCTGCCTCACACATTTTTGATCATTACTATTTTGAATGTCATTTTTCCTAAGTATTTCTTAATTTCTTTTATACAGTCTTTTAAACCCAAGGGTAATTTGACAATATGTTGTTTAGTTTATCTAGAATTTAGACTATTTGGTTGTTAGCTTTTAATTTTATTTCGTTATGGTCAGAGAGTATTGTCTATTATGATATTGGACATTTGGAGTTTATTGAAGCTTTTTATAATCACATATAATCTATATTTGTAGATGTTTTAGGTCTTCTTTAAAAATTAGTGGATATATGCATATGTACAATAACTTGAGCTTATATTTATGTCAATTCTTTATGTACTTGTGCTTTCAACTTAGTGGGCCAACTTAGTGGGCCATGTTTCAATCACCAACCACAATTGTTCATTTATTTGTTTTTCTGTCAGATGCTGCTTGATGCACTTTGAGACTGTATGTCAAATAAAGCATGTGTACTTTTGATGATTATGTCTTCCTGTTCTACGTATTTTTCTTGTATCTTTGTTCCTATGGTACATTTTTGTCTTAAATTTGATTTTATCTAATATTAAGACTACTTTTCTAACTTTCTTTTGGTTCACGCTTACCTGATGCTTTTCATCCTTTTATTTCTGGACTGTCTGTACCTTTTTGTCTTAAGAGTGTCTCATGTACACAACATTTTGTTAGATTTAGTTTTGTCCCCTTCAAATGAGGTTCTTTGTCTTTTAACTGGAAAAATTTACCCATTTACGTTTATTTTAATTATTGTTTTCTTAGGATATCATCTTATTTCATATTTTTCCACTGATCATATCTTCTTTTTGTGTATTTTACCAATGTGTGTCAAAAAGACTGAATTTTCTTCTACTGGTTTAAAGCATATAACTAATATTTTTGGTCTTATGATGGTTGCTCTTTACTAAAAACACTAAAACTGCTTATCAAGGTCATATCTATCACGGAACAAAGACAAGCCATCCCTGCTGTGTCTTGTCTGAATTCCTGTCCTATAACCCAAGAGCATAAAAAAAGGATTGCTTTAAGCTGATAATTTCTTTGATAATTTATTAGGCAGCCATAGTACCCAAAACAGGTTTTGATAAGTGGAAGTGAGGTGCTGAATACAAACTCCACAAATATGACAGTGGTTTTGAGATCAGGTGGTAAATGGGAGTTGAAAAGACCTTAAAAAACTGTTATAAGAAGTCTGATGATCCATGAGGAAGTTGTTGTCCAGGTCTTAAAGAAAAGGGAGAAACAAGTAACAGTTAGAGGAACAATAAGCCTTGCAGTGCAGTGGCAGGAAGTGTAATAACACTGCTACCTACAACAACATGAAAACAAAAAACGTAGCAAATGGACTGGTGCTATAGCTGACAAGACTTCCAGGAAGGCCTTTGAAAGTATTGTCTGGCTTCCTTTGATACTTACTGTGAAATTTGAGAGGAGAGAGGTAAGCTTAAAAACTTTGTTAAATATAAAGGAGCCACGACTGGGTTACAAAATAATGTAATTTCTCTTTCTCAGCCTCTCAAGATTCTTCAATTAAAAAAGGGTTTCAAGCTGGGCTCAGTGGCTCAGCCTGGAATCCTACACTTTGGGAGGCTAAAGTGAGTGGATTGCCTGAGCCCGCGGGTTCGAGACCCGCCTGGGCAACTTGGCGAGACCTCATCTCTGCAATAAATCAAAAAATTAGCCCAGTGTGGTAGCGCACGCCTGTGGTTCCAGCTACTCGGAAGGCTGAGGCGGAAGGGTCGCCGGAGCCCAGCGGGTCGAGGCTGCGGTAGCCGGGAGCGGCCACTGCACTCCAGTCTGGGTGAGAGAGTGAGACTCCAACTCAAAAAAAAAAAGAAATAAAGAAATAAAGAAATAAATAAAAATTAAAAAAAGTTTCAAAGCAAAGGTAACTCTAGGGTGGGACTGTAAAAGCCTTTGTGATGCCTCAGAAAGATGTAAGGTGTTGCCTTGGAGAGCACTTTATTTGAATATAACTCCTTCTAACTCTAAGGATTTTAGGGTCAATGCTGTATAGCAGCTTTTTGGAAGGCAAATATATAAAAAAGCTTATCTTGAAAAGATTGGGGGCAACCCTTTGGGTCCCACTGTGGGAGCTTTTCTGTCCTCTCAATAAATCCTGCTTTCTCACCGAAAGAAAGAAAGAAAGAAAGAAAGAAAGAAAGAAAGAAAGAAAGAAAGAAAGAAAGAAGGAAGGAAGGAAGGAAGGAAAGAAGGAAGGAAGGAAGGAAGGAAAGAAAGAAAGAGAAAGAAAGAAAAGATCAGTGGCTGTAATCTTTATTCCATTGAAGTGGGTTATAAATTAATTCATATGAAATTCATAATTAAGACATAACTCTATCAGCTTGGTCTGAAAGAGAAGAGACAGTACAAAATGGTGGACAACCTTTGAACCCCCAAACTTCTTGGGAAACAGACCATGGAGTCTACTCAGCCTCAAACACCAGGCGTTTTTGGTGGAAAAGGAGGGCTGACCCAGGGGCCGAACCAAGATCTCTGAAGACAGAGCAAGGGGCCGTGGCGACTTGTCCCGGGAGAAGATGGGGAGTGCTCCCTGTGGTAAATGGCGCATGCCGCCCCATTTTACACTGTGAGTGGCGTGGAGGGGAGAGACGGCTTGTTTCTGGAGCTCGTACGTCTCGAGAGTGAGAGAGGTTCCCACGTGAGGCGTGACCGCCAAGGACCCTCATCTGTGCCGTGACTTATTTAGACGAAGATGTCCTGATTTCCAGCGAGTGTTACAGTAGGGTGAGACTTCAGGAGTCATGGGGAAGATGAGTGTGTTTTCCACATGGGAGGGAAAGGAATTGTTAGGAGCCCCAGGTGACATGTGGTGCCTTTTCTTCAAGATGGCTGCTCACCCTTCCTTATCTCCCTCCAGGAGTGTGCTGTGTCTGTTCCGCCCCTAATTGTGAACTGGACACAGAGACCCACTAATGTCCGTTTCTGTGGCCACAGCCCCCAGAGAAGTCGCTTCAGGGGATCCTCGGCTTCCCTGCAGACTACGCCCAAAGATGTCGTCCTTCCTTCCCTCTCTTCTTAGTAATAATCTCAGGTTTGAACTATACAGGATCCACGTACTCATAAGTCTTGTGATTTGCGTAACTATTGCATCAATGTTTTCGAAAGTCTTGTGATTTGCATAATTTTGTATCAATGCGATCATGAGTCTTGTGACTTTGGCAATTTTTGTGATACATGATCAACTTCCTTGACTCTAAATGCGAAACGCAGTTGTAACTCAAGTCCTATCCAATGCTCTGCAGGTCACGTGGCTAATGTATAGGTACCCACGACTCTAGGCTATAAAAGCAGTCACTGCACTCCAGTCTGGGCAACAGAGTCAGACTCCAACTCAAAAAAAAAAAAAAAAGCGAACTGTAAAAGCCTGGAGGGTGACCAGAATCATTTTAGAAAGACCTCGAGTCCGGCTCTGCTCCCTGGATTCAAACTCAGAGACAAATTTCTTGCCACCAGTTCCCTGCCCCTTGTTTTATTGGTACCAAGGGTGAGCAGCTGAGCGTTACTCAGACCATAGCAAATCTTGGCTTGTCTTTGTGACCTTCTTGACTAACAAAATGCAGAAGTGACGATCTGGGACGGCCAAGTCTAGTTCATAAGGAATGGTGCACCTTTGGTCTCGGTCTCTTGGCATGATTTCTCTTTACACAATGGGCCACCACATTCCATGTCTAACTGCTCCACCAGAGAGGTTACGTGGAGAGACCCTGAGACGCCACGTGGAGCGAGGGGGTCCCTTGTGTCCTCCCAGCTATCCCTGCCAATGTGCCACACAGAGTGACGCCATCTCACACCCTTCAGCCCAGCCCGCACTGAATATTTCTGAGTCATCCCAGTTGATGCTACCCGGAGAAGAAGAATCCCTCAGGCATGCCCTGCCCGAGGTCCTGACGTGAGAATCACGAGTAATAATAAAGCGGTTGTTCTGTCAAGCCATTCGAACTTGGGACAGTTGTCACACAGCGAGGGATAACCAAAACACAGTGGCTGCATCCCGTTTCACTTTAGTAGAGATGGTTGAACATTTCCCAAAGCGACTGGACCCATTTATACTCCCACATCCTTGCTAATGCTTTGTGCTGTCCGTTTGCCGCTCTGCTGACTGTGCAGTGACATCACATAAGAGTTTGGTCACGCATTTTTCTGATGGCTAGTGAAGCTGGTCACCTTTTCATTTTCTTCCCATGTGAACGTCATCTTTTGAAAAGTACCTGTTGAAGTTAGATTGAACAGAAGTGCCTGTTTCGGTTATATTACCTTTTTCTTATCCATTGGTAAGATTTCTTTAACAATTCTTTGACAGATGGATTGTGTGTGTGTGTGTGTGTGTGTGTGTGTGTGTGTGTGTGTGTGTGTGTGTGTGCATATATATATGTTTCAAGAGTTTCTCTAAGCATGTGGCTTGTCTTTTCACGCTTAATGAAATCTTTTGGTGAACACGGTTCCCCATTTGGATGAAACCCAATTTAGTCATTTCTTATTTTCCAGTCAGACCTTCCTACGTTCTAAGAAATCCTTGCTCACCCCAGTGTTGTAAGACATATTCCCTTATGTTGTCTTTTAAAAGTTTTATTGCTTCATTTTTCACTTTCAGGTCCGTAATGCATCCGGATTGGATTTTTTTGTGTACGGTATGAGGTAGGGATCAAATGTATCTATTTCTAGTTTATGTTGACGCCATTTAGTTACCATGGGGATAGTGTTCTTTACAAGCTTCAGTGTCCTAAAAGACAGAGTATGTTCCTACCAGAGGGGACTTGAGAGCCTGACAGCTGTAGTGGCGTGACTTCAGAGACGAAGGTGGCTCTTCCTGGAGGGTATCGGTAGGAACTTTCTCCCAGGATCTGAGGTGACCCTGTGAAAATCAGACAAACCACCCTGGATGATTCACTGAAAGGGAGGCCTGGATTATTTCCTGGAGGAAACACAAGCTCTGTGTGGAGGACATTGCTTGGATTATTGGCAGAGTTGGGATTATAGATGGAATATTAGATATGTGTATCAGTGCTAAATTTTCTAAAGTTGGTAGCATTACTGGAAAATAATGTCTCCAATTCTTAGAATATGGATACTGAAGTTTTTTTTGGTTTGTTTTGTTTTGAGTCAGGAGCTCATTCTGTCGCCCAGGCTGGAGCTCACCACAGCCTCTAACTCCTGGACTCAAGCAATCCTGGCGGCCTCAGCCTTCCAAAGTGTCAGGATAGCCGGGCTCGGTGGCTCAGCCTGTAATCCCACGCTTTGGGAAGCTGAG
>NW_007074499.1:39591-60168 GCF_000164805.1 Carlito syrichta
CCGGGAGTGGCCACTGCACTCCAGTCTGGGCGACAGGGTGAGACTCCAACTCAAAAAAAACCCAAAAAAGACCAAAGTGTCAAAATTATAGGTGTGAGGCAGTACATCTGGCTTATAAAAGTATTTAAGAATAAAGGTGTATGATGTATGAAACTTACTCTCAAAAAGTCTAAAAACATTTATAGATGCACACCCACACATATATATGTACATGTGTGTGTGTGCATGTGTGTGGAAAGAGAGAGGGGATATGAGCCTTCTTTCTTTCTTTCTTTCTTTATTCATTTTTGAGTTGGAGTCTCACTCTGTCACCCAGGCTGGAGTGCAGTGGCCGCTGCAGGCCACTGCAGCCTCGACCTGCTGTGCTCCGGCGATCCTTCCACCTCAGCCTTTTCAAGTAGCAACTGGACCCACGGGCGTGTGCCACCACGCCCAGCTAGTTTTTTAAATTGTATAGACAAGGTCTTGCCAAGGTACCCAGGCTGGATTTGAACCCCTGGGCTCAGGTAATCCTCTCGTCTCTGCCTCCCAAAGTGCTGGGATGACAGGCGTGAGCCGTCGCGCCAGGCTATGAGTGTTCTTTGTGTTACTTTAGTCGTGCAGCTTTTCTGTAGAATAGAAGCTATTTCCACGTGAAGGATGGCCTAGCTTCTTGCAGTCCCACCGTCAGCTTGTGGCTTTAGGCTTCCTCTCCAAGGGTGTGCTCTCACTTTGGTGGAGCTACAGAGAGCCCCTGCCCCCGGGTTGCAGCTGTGAGGACCGGGTGACACGTGCGCCCAAGTCAGTAGTGGGCATATCACAGGGCATCAATCCGAGAATCATTGCCAACATCGCTATTTATCCCTTCGGTGACAGGTGCCCAGCAAATACTGGACCCTCTCAGCCAAGACCATCTGTCTTAGTCCCTTAAAAGAGAAAAATACCTTTTGAAAAAAAAAATAAAAGAGCACTTGTTATAAACACCTTTGAGCTATTTATTGTGTTCTCCCTGGTGGTCCATGACCAATCTGGGAAAAGGGCTTGAACAGGAATTTCTCAAAAGACATTAAAAATGACCGACAGGCATATAAAAAAAAATATCTGGCAGTGCTAGCATTCAGCAAAACGCAAGTGAAGACCCCCGTGAGACCTCACCTCACATCTGTCAGAATGGCTGTTCTCGAAAAGACAGAACTACGCAGAGTGACTGTGGCAATGTGTGAAGAAGATTGTTGGGATGTGTTCAGTACACAGTGGTCGGGAATGTTCCTTTCTACTCTATTCTTGCCTGGTTCGGTGGTTGAGCTGAGGCATGCTCTCTGTTATTCTAAGATCTGGAAAAGCATGTAAGCTTGACATTAGCTTTTCCCTGAATGTTTGGTAGAATTTTCCAGAGAAACTCTTTGGACTTAGAATTTTCTTTGGAAGAAATTTGTATTTATGAATTTATTTTCTTTTAGTGTTAAAGATCTACATAGATTTTCTATTTCTTTAATTTTTTTTGTTTTACAATACCTCTGTCTATTTAATCTAGCTTTTAACATTTATTGATACAAAGTTTTATAATATCTTCTTCTTACCTCTTCGGCATGTTCTAGAACTCTAGCAATGGTCTGTTTTTCACTCCCAATCCAGTTTATTTGTGCTTCTGTTTTTCTTGATCAAGCTCACTAAGGGGTTATTTAAGTTATTGCATATTTAAAGAGATGAGTTTTGGGTTTCTTGGTCTGGTTCATTTTATGTTTGATTTCTATTTTATTAAGTACTGTTTATTTTCCTTCTTCTCTATTGTTTTGATTTGTGCTTCTTTTTCTAACTTCTTAAGCTAATCACCTCATAAATTTTTATTTATATACAAATACGTGCATTAGAAGCAGGAAAACTTCCTCCTATGAAAACACCATGTGAGGCGTCTCCCCAAATTGGAATTTAGACACCATAAAACTCACCCATTGTCAGCGTGTGATCCAGCGATTTTTAGGTCACTCACAGAGTTGTGCCAACATCACAGCCGTCCAGGGCAGGACATTTCTGCGGCCACAGGACTCCCATGAATCCCTCTGCTGTCGGTCACTGCTGCTAGGCCCACACACCTGCCTTCTGGCTGCACACCGTTGCCGTTTCTGGGTGAGCCACGTAAGTGGAATCACGCAGCGTGTGGTCCTTTGGGTCTAGCTTTTTCACGTAGTATCAGGCTTTCGAGGTGCGTCCACGTTGTACAGCTGACCCGTGAACAACATGGGGGTTAGCAGCACAGACCCCGCACGTGGTCGAAAATCCACGTGTCACTTTCGTCTCCCACCAGAACTTACCCACCAATAGCCTGCTAGACTGGAAGCCTTCCTGATGTCATCAGCAGTCAATGAGCACATACTTTGTATGTTCCAGTATTATGTACCACATTCCAATGGTAAAGTAAGCTGGAGAAAAGGAAATATCGTCAAAATATCCTAAGGGATAACACACGTTTGTTATTCATCAAGGGGAAGTGAGGTATGATAAAAGACTCCGGTCTCGACATCTTCACACAGAGTAGGTCGAGGTGGAGCAGGACGAGGAAAGGCTGGTCTTCTTGTCTCAAGGATGGCAGAGGTGAAAGCAATCTGCCCGTAAGTCGACTTTAGTGTAATCAGCAGATCATTCCTTTGTTTTTGGAGAAAGCAGGATTTATTGAGAGGACAGAAAAGCTCCCACAGTGGGAGGGGACCCAAAGGGGCTGCCCAGATCATTCCTTTTTGTGGGTAAATAATACTCTACTGTATAGAATTGTATTAATCCATTCACCAGTTGATGAATACTTAGCATGTGACCACGGTATGTTGTGATGAGAATGGCAGCTTGTTGCTGTGGTCTTCCTCTGAAAAGTCACGACCCCAGTGGTCAGGAAAATAATCAGACAAATACCTCTGTTGTTTCCAGTTTGATGCTATCTTTCACATATGAATTTATAGTATTCATATGTATTTGTATTCATATATACATATTTTTCATATGTGAATTGATATTACTCATACGTATTTGTATTCATATATCCATATTATTCATTTGTGAATTTATAGTATTCATATAGATTTGCATTCATGTACAAGTCTGTTTTCGTGTGGACATTTATTTTTCTTTTTCTCTGCAGACTTGTTGGGTCACATGGTCAGTGTATGTTCACCTTTTTATGAAAGTGCTTGATTATTTCACGTATTGGCAGCACCTTTTCTCATCTCACAGCAATGCGAGACAGTTCCAGGTTCTCCATCTTTGTCAACACTTGTGTTGTCTGCTTTTAAAATTTTAGACACGCTAGTTGTGTCTCATGATGGTTTTAAACTGCATTCCCCTACTGAATGGTTTTAAACTGCATTCCCCTACTGAATGAATGGAGCACCTTTTCTTGTGTGTGTTAGCCCTCCGTGTGTCTTCTTTGGTGAATTTCTTTTCAAGTCTTTTGTCATTTTAAAATTGGATCAATTTGCTTGTTTCACTTTTGAGTTATAAGAATTCCTGATACTGGATACAAGTCCTTTACCAGATGTGCGACTTGTAAATATTTTCTTCTTATCTGTAGTTTGCCTGTTTTTTTATATTTTATTTTATGTTAAAGATGTAAAGTCAGGATTATGTATATCAGTAATCTGCCTATTTTAAAATATGTTTTTATTTTAGAAGTTTTAGATTGACAGAGACATTGCAAAGATATTACAGAGAAGTCCGATATACTCCCCACCCGGTTTTCCTTATGATTTATAGTTTATGTTTGTAAGATGCACTCATTATAATTAATAAACCAGTATGAAGACATTATTATTAAATAAAGCCTGTGCCTTATTTGTATTTCATTATAAGCCCTTTTCACCCCATGCCTTCTTTCTGTTCTGGGACCCCATCCAGGATGCCACATTGCACTTGTCAGCATGTCTCCTTTGGTTCCACTTGGCTGTGACGATTTCTCAGACTTTCCTTGTTTTTGATGACCTTAACGGTTTCGAGACATACAGGCCAGGTATTTTGTAGGACGACCCTCCAGTGGAATTTGCCTGACTTTTTTCATGACTACCTCGGGGCTATGGGGTTTTCAGAGGAAGACCACGGAGCTAAACTGCCCTTCTCATCACCATATCATAGTTACATACTACCAACATGCCTTACCACCGTGAACATTTACCGTGATCACCTGGCTGAGGTAGTGTTCATCACATTTCCCCATTGTAAAGTTACTCTTTTTTTTACTCTTTCTGTGCTGTCCTTTTTGGGAAGATGTCTCTCTGTGGAGCCCACACTTAATGCAGTTGGGAGTGTATTGAGTCTGGGATGACTATCACCTTCCAAATGGAGGTGGCCGGTATGAAGTTGGATGTCGGAGTCTGGAGTTCAGAGTAGACATGGGTGCTGGAGATACACATTTAGGACCATCAGCTTGTAGATGGCTTTAAGATCTACGAGAACAAATGAGATAGCCTAGGGGGTGTGTATAGACAGGAAATAAAGAGGCTCCAGGACAGACCCTGGGTCACTCAAGGGTTCAGGAGGCAGGGAGGTGAGGCAGAACCCAGGAAGGAGGCTGAGCAGCTGCCTGAGGCCAGGCAGCCTGGAGGATGTGGAGTCCCGGGAGCCCAGGGACGAGAGTCTTTCTGGAGTTGTAGGGATCAGTTCTGCCCAGGGATGCCCAGCGGTTAGGGGAGCTGCAGAAACACAACTGACATTGATCACGGATGGCCAGTCGAGAGTGGCGTGGTGTAACGATGGGCTTGATGGGGCGAGGAGGATGCGTGTTCGAGGGAGACAAAGAGAAAAGAGGACTCTGCGGGCTGACCCACTTGTCCTGGCTCGTCTGGGACCTTCCGTGGGCTTCGTATGAAAGGCAGCACCCTGTAACTTCCGGTTGAAAAGAAGAAACTCTCATGGCCTGTAACTCACTCCCAGGCAAACTGGGAGTGGCCATTGTCATTTGGAGATGGGAAAGAAATAACTTTTTTTTTTTTTTTGGAGAAAGCAGGATTTATGGAGAGGACAGAAAAGCTCCCACAGTGGGAGGGGACCCAAGGGGGTTGCCTAGAAGAAATAACTTTTAAGCAGTGAGTGTTAGCTAGAGGGGGAAGTGATAGCTGTCTATCCATCCTATCTATCCATCTGTCTATCTTCCTATCTAGCAAGCATCTATCTATATCTATTATCTATCACCTATTTGTTTATCTATCTACCTACCTACATCATCTATCTGTCATCTGTTGGTCATCTATCTGGATGCCTATCATCTGTCTAACATTTATCAAGCTATTTTAATATGGAAACCATGAGATCTCAGTTGATACGAAAGGCTTGTGAGTCAGCAGGGAGGGAAGCTGGTGCAATGTCTCTGAGTGAGGTGAAATGCAGTGGTGGCACCCGTGGAGGGGTGGCCCTGGCTAGGAGGAAGGCCAGGCATCCATTGGGGCAGGAAAGATGGCAGAGGCAAGAACAGAGTGGCGTGTGGGTGGGCAGGCGATTTCCTACACGTCGCCAGGGAAAGTGGCACCGAGGTCATCAGCACAGCGTGGTCAGGGGCTGAGGGCGTGGGAGAAGAGGATGAGGGTGAAGAGATGAAGCATCAATCTAGGGCAGTGCGAGCCCGCCCAGGCTTGAGAGGCTGAGCGTGCCTGTCTTCCAGGGCCTGGGCTCTTGAGGCCACGATTGTGACTCTAAGACGAGGGCCGTTGGCATGTTGTGGGTTTTCCTCCAGCGACTTTCGGCCTCTGGGGTGCGGGCCTGGAATAGAGAGAGAGTCGGGGGCTGGCTGAGCAACCTGAGGGAGCAAAGGCGCTGAGGCCGTGGCTGATCACGGGGCTGAGGCTGGATGGGAGGACACAAGGACTAAGAGAAGAGGGGAACGCAAACCGGTGGCACCAGCGGCTCGGGCAGCCAGCGGGGTTGAGGGCTCGCTGGGGCTGGTCCCGAGAGGAACGAGTTGGAGAGAACGGCAGCGGCGGACAGAGCATGGAGGACTCGAGTGGGGTGGCCAGCATGGCCCTGCACTCCGGCACAAGGGGCTCTCGGAGGACGGGTCTCCTCCTCCCTCTCCGTGTCCTTTCAGCCTTGGGATGATGCCTTGCATACAGTTGGTGCTCAGTGGGTGCTCACTCAGGGGAACTTCTACAGGACTGAGTGTTGAACGGAGACTTGGGAAGACTCCGGCCCTGCCCTGTGTGCTCTCGCCGAGGATTCCTTCATGGAGGAGACTTCATGGACGGGGTCTGGGGCAGGTGTGCTCTGGCTTCTGACCCCTTGGCGGGAACAACACGGCCTTCCGGTGCCCTGCAATAACAGGCGGCCTCCTCGCCCAAGAGGCCCAGGGACATTCGCTCCTGGCCTGTGCTCCTTCCCGGCCACTTGAGGCACCTTGTGAACCCCCGCGCCTCGAATGCCAGCGGCAGCAGTGACAGCAGCCCTGCCTCCTCTGTGTCACGCAGACACGCTCCCAGGCCACTCCCTCCAGAGTTCCCAGTTCCGCCCGGGACAGCTTGTCCGGCAGTCCCAGAGCACCCCCCTGAGCCGTCATTTGCTCTTTACTGAGCAGAGCCTCCAAGGAACACGGTGCTGCCGCGAGCCAGGTGGTGCAGGTGGCACAAAACCAGGAGTGACGGAGAAGTCCAGAGGTCAGTGGAGGCCAGGGGGCTGGCGAAAGCCCACGTGCGGGGCCTGGGTCTACCATCTACAGGGGAAGCCTGGCACGGGGTCGCCGAGTCTGGCTGGTGATCGCGCAGCTGTTCGGGACCTGGTTTGCTCATCTGTGAAACGGGGACAATGGCAGAGGCAGGCTTTGCAAGAGGCCGGAAGGTGGAGCCGCCAAGGGGAGAAATCACCACTTTCCCAAGATCCCAGGTGACTCGCGTGCGCAAGCAGCATGGGAAGCCCTGACTTGATCCCGGAGAATCCCTTCGCTTCCCAGTGGCTCTTCCTGATCCCCGTCATCACAGGTCCCCAAGCGTGGTCTCTGCCCTGTGTCACACGTGCCTTCTCTGCCCCCGCCGCTCTTTCTTCAGGTGCAGCCCTGCCTTCGGGGGTTTCTCAAGCCCAGCACACCGGGGACTGGAGCGGTCTCTACTGCGTGGGGGCCCAGCTGGCGTGCTAAGCTGCTCAGGGGCGCCCCGGAGGGCTCTGCCTCCCGGATGCCAGCGGCCCACCCACCGACTGCAGTCGGGCTCGGCGACAAGGCAAGCCTGCTCGTCATCTGACTGTGGCTTGGCTTGGGATCCGTCCCTTTCCCCATGGAGAGTGGGCTGCCGCCGTTTTCTGCAAAAATTGGTAACAGGAAGGCCTGTGGGAATGGAGGCTGGGTCGAACCGGGGTCTTGTGAAAAGGGTCATTCTGAGCCAATCGGCGTGGGGTGGGCCTGAGGCCCTCTGCTTCTGACGGACTCCCAGAGGAGGCCAGTGATGCCGGTCACAGACCCCACTCGGAGTGACAAACACCCCAAGCGCTTGAGAAATGCAAGCACGTGGTCCCAGCGCGTGGCACAGAGGAGAGACGTGCGGGTGGCCGACAGGGACGCTCTTGAAGAGCCTCTCTGAGAAGTGACTGATGCGGGGTCTGGTCCTGGCTGCCTCCGAGCCAGTCGCCAGCCACCTGGAGGGCACCTGTCTGTGAACTGAGATGACAAGTCCTTGGAACCATCCCACCGTGGGTTCTCCAGAACTGCAGCCGGCTATGTGCCCTACGTTCAAACATGTGCCGTGTGCAAAAGCTGTTTGGGAGATGCTGAACAAAGCTGAGTCGAAGGCCGCTCAGACCTTCACGGCCTCCAGGTGCTCTGAGTGGCAGCCTCCAGCAGGGAGCACCCCCACCTGGCTCTGACTTGGAGCTGACAACGGATCCAAGATGGTGCCTCTTCCTTCAGAATCTACTGGAGCCCGAGCGGCCTGCCCAGGCCCAGGCTGACTTCCCTGTCCTGCGAGCAGGGGAACGGTGGGTGTTTCCCATCATCTGGGTGGGAGACACATGTCTAGACCTAGGGGTCCCGGGAGGGGTCAGGCAGGCGCTCCGTGAGAGTTGGAGAGAGAGGACTCGGGTTTCCCAGTCTATTGCTGGTCCCACCCTGGGGCTCAGGGTTCCTGTCGTCATCAGGCCTGGCAGAGATGGGCACCAGGACCTCCCTCCACTGGCCTCTGCTGCGGTCAACAGCCTTCCTAGCCCTGGAACCTCTGCGCCCAGTGTGCTCCATGATTTGCTAAGACGAAGGTGTCTTCACACACAACGAGTCGTTAGGAAAACCTAGGGAGAGGGTGCAGTCATGGATCCCTCACTTCTTTTTTTTGAGCCAGAGTCTCACTATGTCGCCCAGACTGCAGTACAATGGCACGCTCACGGCCACTGCAGCCTCAAACTACTGGGCTTAGGTGATCCTTCTGCCTCAGCCTTCCAAGAAGCTGGGACCACAGGCATGTGCCACCGTGCCCAGCTAATTTTTTTTTTATTGTAGAGACGAGGTCTCGCCATGCTGCTCAGGCTGGCCTCAAAGCCCTGAGCTTAGGCAATCCTCTCGCCTCCACCTCCCAAAGTGCTGGGATGACAGGCTTGAGTCAGAAATCTGAATTCACCTTCTGGCTTCGAGGAAAACTCCATTTCCTGGGACTACAGGCATGCACCGCCATGCCCAGCTAATTTTTTATTTTTTGTAGAGACGAGGTCTTGCTGTGTTGTCCAGGCTGGTTTTGAACTCCTGGACTTGAGAAATCCTCTTGCCTCGGCCTCCCCAAGTGCTGGGATTAGAGGCGTGAGCCCCGGTGCCTGGCCGAGAAGAGTAAATCTTATTAAACTCCAGACTGGGGAAACTCTGAGTTGGCTGAAAGAGCCTTGAACGGACGGAGTTTATGTTGCACTCACAGAATTCATCAAGAATTGGCTGAGATTAAGCCGCCTCTGCCTGGAGTACTCAGTGGAGACCCTTGGAGGGACAGGGCCTTGAGCTGGGGCCCCAGCAGGGAGACAGGGCCCCAGCAGCCAGAAGGAAGAGGGGAGGCACTGGCTGAGCTCGTGGCCTCGGAGCCCGTGGCAGCCACACTATGCTCCTCTGCTTACTCACCCGTCTTCACTCTCTCTTGCTCCTCTCCGAGCATGAACCGGCATGATTATTCCTTGGAGCAAAAGCCCGAGGACCCGGGCCAAGGCCCAATGGGTTAATATAAAATAGTTCTAATAATAAAGTGATAACATGTGCAAGGTGGCAGCCACGCTTACTTATTTGCCGAGTCTCCTCTCATGGGAGAACATGTGCCCCGTGCTGTGGTGGCCCTAGGAGGAGGGTTGGTCCTGTTTTCAGAGAAGCCCAGGGAAGGGTGAAAAAGTTGTTCAGAAGCAGACAGTGTGTGGCGGTCGAGGCAGGCGTTTCCAGCTGAGCTGCACCACACCCAGATCTGCAGACTTTCTACCATGTGTGACGTCTTGGGAATGCACACCTTCCGAGGCTACTGCCAAGGTGAAAGGGGAAGCCAAGGGTGGATTGAAGGCTGGGTTAGACTCGGGAGCATTGCAAAAAAGGAGACTGAGGCAGCACTGGCTTGCTCTATGAATAGATCTAGAAACACACAGACACACACACCCCTAGCCCTAATTTTTCTTGGTTTAATGATTTGACCTAGAGATTTCTGGACACACGTTCTTGGGATGGAATGGCCAGGGTTTTTTTTTCTCTGATATGTCAGTTTCAAGCGATTGGTAGGGTCTATCTGGGAGACTGGGTTGGGAAGGCGTTTGCGTCCCCATCGCTGTGTGCGATTGTGTCTTAATCTGTTAACCATGACTGTCTTGGGTATGGGCAGAGGAAATGATGAAATAAATATTTTAGTGTGTGTTAATTCTGCTCTGGGGTATCTATCTAGGAGTTCCGCAAAGTGGGGTGGTGGGGGACATCACGGCAAGTCAGTTTACTTAAAATAACAGTTATCGACATCTAGGACCTTGGTCCTAGTGAGGATGTTGGGTATCTGGTCTGAAAGAAAAAGATATGGGGGCCGGGCTCGGGGGCTCAGCCTGTCATCCCAGCACTTTGGGAGGCCGAGGCGAGTGCATTGCCTGAGCCCGTGGGTTCGAGACCCACCCGGGCAACTTGGCGAGACCTCGTCTCTACAATGAATCAAAAAATACTAGCCGGGTGTGGTAACGCGCCTGTAGTTCCAGCTACTTGGAAGGCTGTGGCAGAAGCATCGCTGGAGCCCAGCAGGTCGAGGCTGCGGTGGCCAGGAGTGTGCCCCTGCACTCTAGCCTGCCGACAGAATGAGACTCCGACTCAAAAAAAAGAAAAAAGAAAAAGATAGGGGACAGTAGAACAATTCGTGATATAGGGACCCAAGCTGTAAACGATTCCAAATACTTACATCATGAAAGTCTTGGGAGATGCAGAATGAAGTCATTTATGGCCATGAAAGGAGTCAGACGTTGAAAACTCGGGATGAGGAAGACATTTTCGAGATCATCTAGGAAAGGACAGTACGTGGTTTTCATCTAAGCTGCCATCTTGGATCTGTTGTGGTGGCTTTGGGAGCCCTACCTTGAGAAGGACTCTGAAGCTCTGTGTGAATGAAGCTAGAAGTCAAAGCCATGGTTGGTGGAGGATGTCTGCAGAGGGTGTGAGAGCAGACGAGGTGGCACGCAGGCCACATGCCTGCCGTGTTGGCCTAGTCCAGTGTCTCATTTTCAGGATGGTGAGGCGGAGGTCGGGAGATGCCACGGGGATGTGGGTTACATGGCTGGGGGCTACGGAGAATGAGGGCACCCTCCCGCCTCTACTCCGCCATTATGATCTCAGGACTGGCAAGAGATCACAGCCAAGTCTCACAGTGTCTAATGGGAGCAAACACTGACATCAAGGTGAGGATCGATCCCGACTTCCATGGTCCTGATGACCTTTGGCTGCAGCCACTTGTTGATTGAACAAACAAGCCTTCCCTGTTTGTCAGTCCCCTCAAGTCTGTCTCTGGATTCTGGCCCCCGAGTCTTGAGAGCCTACCGTCCTGAGCACCTGTTATACCTTGAGATCTACTGTGTCTTGAGCACCTACTGTCTTGAGCACCTACTGTTCCTTGAGCACCTCCTGTGTCTCTATCAACTACTATGTCTTGAGCACTTACTTGTCTGGAGCGCCCGTTGTCTTGAGTGCCTACTGCCTTGAGTGTCTACTGTGTCTCGAGTACCTCCTGTGTCTAGAACGCCTACTGTCTCGATCACCTACTGTGTCACGAGAACCCTCTGCATCTTGAGCACCTATTATTTAAGATTTGATTTTACTTTATTTCAAAGTTGTGGGGTATAAGCAGGGCTGTGCACCTGAGTGGTTTAGGTACAGGTGAAGCTTTGGGCCTCCCATTGGACCTCATTTCGCCTGGATTAGGTGCCTTATTGATGTTGTGTGCCCCCTCTTCCCCTGGCAGCGTCCTGCTACTGTCATTACCTTTCTTGTAGTATTATGATGTGTTCGGGGTTCACTTATGAGTGAGAACTTGTGGTACTCAGTTCTTTGTTTCTGTGATAGATCACTGAGTATGGTCGACTCCAAATCCATCCATGCTGCTGCAAAGTCCATATGCTTGTCCTTCTTTATGGCTGTGTAACAGTCCATCGTGTATATGTATCAAATTTTTTTATCCAGTCCATTTTCGATGGACAGTACTATGGTTCCTCGTTTTTGCTATTGTGAATAGTGCTGCAATAAACATGTGTGTCCAGGTATCTTTTTTGTAGAATGATCTGAGTTCCTCCAGGTATATTCCCAGAAGGGGGATTGCTGGGTCATATGGAAGGCCAGTTTCTAGTTCTTTTAGAAACCACCACACTGTTTTCCATAAAGATTGAACTAGTTTACATTCCCACCAACAGTGTGGAAGTGTTCACTTTTCTCCGCATCCTTACCAGCAACTGCTGTTTTTTGTTTTATTAATGATGGCCATTCTTACTCAATGTGATTTTGTATCTCAATGTGTATCTCATTCCATTGTATCTTAATGTGATTTTGATTTGTATTTCTCTGATGATTAGTGAAGCTGAGCATTTTTTCATGTGTCTGTTGGCTGCCCATATGTCTTCTTTTGAGAAGTGTCTATTCATGTCTTTTGCCCATTTTTAAATGGGGCTGTTTGTTTTTTTCCTTCAGCACATTTGAGTTCCTTATAGATCCTGGTGTTAAGCCTTTGTCAGATATACAGTTGGCAAATATTTTTTCCCATTCTGTGGACTGAATTTCTCCCCACTCTTTCGATGGTTTCTTTTGCTTTGCAGAAGCTTTTCAATTTGATGAAGTCCCACTTGTCTATCTTCTCTCTTATGGCATGGACATTTGGGGTTTTGATCAGGAATTGGTTGCCTATATCAAATTCTGTAAGGGTGTCTCCTGCATTTTCTAAGATTCTTGTAGCTTGAGGTTTTTTGTTTAGGTTTTTCATCCATTTGGAATTGATTTTTGTGTATAGTGATAGGTAGGAGTCCCGTTTCTTTCTTCTGCATGTGGTCAGTTAGTTTTCCCAGCATCATTTACTGAGTAAGTTCTCCTCTCCCCATTGGTTGTTGGTGAAGGCTTTGTTGAAGATGAGTTGGTTAAAAAATTGAGGTTTTGCTTCTGGAATCTCTATTCTGGCCCATTGGTCTATATGCGTGTTCTTGTACCAACACCAGGCTGTTTTGATTATTGTAGCCTTTTAATAAAGTTTAAAGTCTGGGAGTGTGATACTTTCCGCTTTGCTTCTTTTGCTGAGGATTGTTTGACCCTTTGTGGCTGTTTTTGTTTCCATATGAAGTTCTGGATTTTTGTGTCCAGTTCTGAGAAGAATGATGCTAGTAATTTAATAAGTAGAGCAATGAATGTGTAGTTTGCCTTTGATAGGATGGACATCTTAGCAGTGTTGATTCTTCCAATCCATAAGCATGGAATATTTTTCCATTTGTTTGCATCTGCTTGGATTTATTTGAGCAATGTTTTGTAGTTTTTGCTGTGACGTCTTTCACTTCTCTAGTTAGGAAGATGCTGAAGTAGTTCAAGTTTTGGTAGTTATTGTGAATGGATTGTGCTTTTTATTTGCTTCTCTGCCTATGTGTTGTTGATATATAAAAGTGTGGCTGTCTTTTGCACGTTGATCTTATACCCTGAGACTCTGCCCAAGTCCTTTATCTAAAGCTCCTATTGTTTTCTGCACCTACTCTGTCGAGCAATGAATGTGTAGATTGCCTTTGATAGGATGGACATCTTAGCTGTGTTGAGCGTCTACTGTCTCTTGAGTGCATACTTTGTCTTGAGCGCCTACTCTCTTCAACACCTAGTGGGTCTTGAGCACGTCCTGTGTCTTCAGCACCTACTTTGTCTTACGAGCTTACCGTGTCTTAAATACCTACTGTGTGCTTGGCGTTTTCCATGTAGCACCTTATTTCATCTTTTCAAAAAATCCTAGAAAGAAGCCACGATTGCCCACATTTTTGTGAATGAGAAAGTGGAGTTCAAGGGCCTGAGCTGAGATGACGTAACCCATGAGTGCATAGTGCCAGGGCTAGAATGCAAGTGCCTACACCCTTTTGCCACGTCGAATCTTTGGGGTCCCTCTCTGGTGTCTTTGTCTTTGTCTTTTGCAACAGCATTGGGTGTCAAAAGCCAACCGTGGCAACAGCTTGATGCATTCAGCCTTACGATTGGACATGAGCTGGCCTTAAGGCGCCAGCTGCCATGACTTCTCTCCACTCTCACTTCGTCCTAAAGCAAGCACTGGCTAGTGGTCAGGTCCCAGCTCCCCAAACCCTGTGCTAGGAACTCCCTCTGCTGAGATGCTGCCCGATGTCCTCCTTACATTTGTACCCATCCTGAGAGTTTGAGTAGGGCATGGGGCCACTACTAGACTCCTGGTCACCCTTCTCTGTGCAGGTTAGGGAAAAAGCATCTGTTCGTTTTCTAGGACTGCCATGACTGAGTGCCACCAAGTGTGTGGCTTAAACAACTGACACGCATGGCCTCGCAGTTCCAGAGCCTAAGAGTTGGAAGTCAGGCTGTTGGCAGGCTGGGTTCCTTTGAGAGTGGCGAGGGAAAGAGGTGTCCCAGGCTCGCAGATGGCCGCCTTCATGTTCAGATGATGTTCACTCTGTTTCTTCATATGTGTTCCCTTTACATGCATGTCTTTGTGTTCACATTCCTCCTTTTATGAGGACGCCTGTTGCATTGATCGGGCCTCACCCACCCGTCTCACTGTTTTAACTCGATTCTCTCTGTAACGACCCTATCTCCCAAATATGCTCACATTCTGAGGTGTTGGGGGTTAGAACCCCAACACACAGGGAGAAATAACTCAACCCACGACAGCATCACTGTGCCCATGCAGAACCTGACAAGGAACGGCGTGTCACCCCAACCTCGTTTCATGAACATTGCCAGACACACAGCAAGGTGGAGCGACATCTGTGATGGGCATCCTGACTCGATTACCTGGATCCCACCATGGACAATGTACCAGGCTTGTCTGGCCACAAACTCTCCGAAGTGACGGCATCTTTGTGTGCCGAGGAAAAGCACCTCCCCGACCAGACGGATGTCACACACAGCGGGTGCGCCACTTGGCGAGCGGCACATGGACTGGACTTCAGACCCTCTGCCCTTGACATGCGGGGCCACTGCCCAAGTGACCCCTGAAGACAACCCTCTGGAGAGACAGCAGAACCACCGCGTGTCTGCAAAGCCACTGCTTCTCTTTACAAACACGTTTGTGATTCGAGATTGTCCACAGAGCTTACGCGGAATTCACACATAGCCTGCTGCGTAGCCCAGGGCTGGCATGGTGGTGGGCACAGGGCACATGACGGCGGAGTGAATGAATGACTCACTCAGCGCAAGAAGGTTGAATGAGCGGATGTTGGGTTGACTGAGTCTACTTCTTTATAAGCAGACTTTATTTGGGCAAAATGGAGTCCAGACGCGAAACGCAGGGAATGCCCACCAGGAGGAAACATGATCTTCTCAGAAGCAGCTTTGAGGGCACAATTACTGAAGACGACCCGAAAGCCTTAGGGCTGGTGACTCTCTTTGTTCCTGCCAGGCTCATCTCCCACTCGATCCCCTGACAGCTTCCACCCTGTCCTACGGGAGGAATTTCCCCAGAAATGACAGCTGCATCTTTGTGGCGGGCTCTGTGGGATCACCGCCAAAAGCCAAGTGAGAAGACTTGATGACCTTGCCAAGACGAGAAAGCAGTGTTTATTGGGGCAGAGACTTTGGGCACTTCTGATGCTCCCCTAGGCTGGAGACTGGGTTAATATTAACAGGTCCAAGGTGAAGTGGGCTTGTGTAATCCCGGGCCCGGCCATCTCCGCCCCTCTCACTCACCCACCTCCTGACCCCCAGTGGGTGCTCAGGAAGAGGTAGGTGAGCCGGGACCCTGAGCTGCCGGTGATGTCACTCTGAGGCACGGACATCCAATTCCACTCGGCCACATCAGCAAACTCTGAGCGGGCCACGGAGTCTCAGGCGTCAGGGACATCTGAAGGCGTCTGCATCGCCGTCCCTGGGCACCAGGGCATGTCTCATCAGGCCACAGGGGACAGATGTGCAAGACGGGGGCATAAGCTCTGGGGCCTCTCAGCTTGGCTTTGCCTCTCGCCATGGCCAGTGGGAGCCACCTAATTGCAGACCTGCCCTAGTCTCGAGCCCTCCTCAAGAAGCGTTTTGCAGCGTGTCCCCTGGAACGTGTAGATGACATGGGAATACATGGGCCCTGGGGTCTCATACATTTGGGAAACCACATTCTCTTTCTCCCACTTGGAGAACATTGCCACATGTTAAAGGGTCTGCAAAGGCCCGCAGTGAAGATCCAGAGGTTTCCAGACCCATTTGATCAGGGACCTCTGCCCCTTGCCTCTCCACCCCCCAGAAGTTAACCCCCAGGAAACGCCTTGGAGGGAATGCTTCCCTGCAGGACAGACCTCTGCTTTCCCTCTCTAGGACAGAATGGGTTCCCCGAGTCCCTACGTGCTCCCCTCTGTCGTCCAGTACCTGCTTCCATTCGGTTTTTTTTTTTTGAGTCGGAGTCTCACTCTGTCGCCCAGGCTGGAGGTCAGTGGCCGCTCCCGGCCACCGCAGCCTCGACGCGCTGGGCTCCGGCGATCCTTTCGCCTCAGCCTTCCAAGGAGCGGAACTACAGGCTCGCGCTACCACGCCTGGCTGATTTTTGATTGATTGTAGAGATGAGGTCTCGCCAAGTTGCCCAGGCGAGTCTCGAGCCCGCGGGCTCAGGCCATCCACTCACCTCGGCCTCCCAAGGCGTGGGATCACAGGCTGAGCCACCGAGCCCGGCTCCATTCAATTTTTAAATGAATATTTGGAACTTCTTAAAAGTATAGGAAACTAAAGAAGAAAGTAAAATGCTCTGTCATCCCAGCCCTCGGAAAGGCTCCACTTATTATTAAAAAATAATAATGTGACTCTTGCAAGCATAAACCGACTTAGGCCTCTGCTGGACACTCCCTTTGGGGTCTCGACTACTCAGAGTGAAAGTCAGAGTCCTTGCAGGCGTACAGTGCAGGAGTCGTCCATCTGGGCACTGCTGTCGCCTCCCAGGTCTCCTTTTCTGCTCTTCTCACTCTCTCCACGGCTCCAGACATACAATCCCCTTGCACACGACGTGCCAGAACCCCCTGACCCAGGACCCTTGTACAGCCTCGTTCCTTTGCCTGGCTGTTCTCTCCCAGAAACCCGCATGCTTTCTCACCAGCCTTGGGTCTCAGACACCGCCTTCCCTGACGGGAGTTTTCCCTGACCACTCCACTGTCACGTGTCCCACACCCTGGCACCCCCCACCCCACCCCTGTCCCCACGTGATTTTTCTCTGTGGGACACACCACCTTCCGTGTCCCCGTGCACAGCATCGTACCTGGCTTACTGCTCGGTAGATAAGTGGGTGTGTGTGTTTGCAGAAGAAACCGGGCTGGGCGTCCCATCCTGCATTTCGCTTTCACTGTGGCTTGGCTTTTGGGGGTTATTTTCCCCATGATCCTATGTGGACTGGCTTCATAACTTTTCGGGGCTGCCTGATGGTTCACGGCTAGGATGGACCTACATGAATATAAGCAGTTTCCTAGTAATGTATTTTTGTGCCTTTCAAACAGTTGTGTCATTAAAAAGAAAGCTTTAAAAAAAAAACCATGTTTTTGTAGATATTTCCATGGGCTAAGTTCCTAGTAGTGCACTTCTTGAGTCAAAGGTAAGTTTTTTTCCCTCATTTCATCATAATAGATGTCACCAAATTGTCTTCCCAGGTAGTGTGAATGTTCCCTCGCTTGTATAATTTATGCCAATGTCTGTTTTCTCACATGTTCATAGCTCTGTGTATTACCAATCATATGTTTCTGCTAATCGGACGGGTGGAAAATGGCAGTCTGTTAATTTTATTTGTGTTTTAAAAATTGTGAGTGGTGTTTAGAATTCCTGCATGCTTCCATTTCAATTCCAAGAATTCCATTCCGCTTTCGAAGTCTGCTTGCTTAAATTCCTTGTCCATTTTTCTGCTGGGTTAGTTATGGCTTCCCTATGGAAATAAAAGAGTTCTTTAAAATGAAAGTGATTTGGCTGGGCTCGGTGGCTCAGCCTGTCATCCCAGCGCTTTGGGAGGCTGAGGCGAGTGGATTGCCTGAGCCCATGGGTTGGAGACCCGCCCAGGCAACTTGGCGAGATCTCCTCTCTACAATAAATCAGAAATCAGCTGGGCTTGGTAGCGTGCGTCTTTAGTCCCAGCTATTGGAAGGCAGAGGTGGAAGGATCACCGGACCCAGCCGGTCAAGGCTGCAGTGGCCAGGAGCGTGCCCCTGCACTCCAGCCTGGGTGACAGAGTGTGACTCAGGGAAAAAGAAAAATTTAAAGTGATTCTATGTTTGTCATACTTGTTATATAATTTTTAGTTTATCCGTTGGCTTTTAAAAATATTTAGGCACATATTTTTTAAATTGCCGTAAAAATACGATTAAAGTCATAAGATTATGAGTAATCGCTTCACAGGCTTTTTCTGAAAATATTGGTCATACAATTATCGTCATTTTTAATCTAAAGATAATTCGTATTTTAAAAAACTTTTAATTGTGGTTAAGAAACAACAACAACCACAAAGTGAAATTTTCCCATCTGGGTCATTTTTAACCGTACTGTTCAGTCACATTAAGCATATGCGCCTTGTTGTCCAATCAGTCTCCAGAACGCTTTTCACCCTGCAAAACTCAAATTCCACACCCCCTGGGCAATTACACGGTCTCCTCTATACCTGGTCCCTGGCAACCCACCGTCCTGCTTGCTGTCTCTATGGATCAGACAATTCCAGGTACCTCCTGCAAGTGGACTCAGATAGTGTGTGTCTCTTGGCGGCTGGTTTATGTTCTACAGTGTGATGTCTTCAAGGCTTATCGGTCTCATAGCACGTGTCAGTTCATCCTTCCCTTTTTTGGCCAAATACTCTTCCATTGTATATATTCACCACATTTTGTTTATTCATTCACCTGTGGATGGACAGCGGGTTGCTCTACCTTTTATCTAGTTGGAGTTTCTACTAACCTGACTGCACAAATATCTTTTAAAATTCTTTGTTTTCATCCTTTTGGATGCGCACTCAGCAGTGGAATTGCTGGTTCATGGGACAATTCCACGATTAGCTTTTTTTAGGACCCCCTCCCCTCTGCTATTCTGCATGGTAGCAGCATCGTTTTACATCCCAGCAACGGTGCACAAGGATTCCAGTTTTCCACAGTGTGTCAACACTTGCTATTTTTGGTTTATGGCTACGGCAGCCTTCCTTCCACCTGTGGGTGTGAAGCAGACAAACGGATGTGTGTGTTCCTGGGAGAAAGCCCGCTGGCCGTCCTGTTCTGTATTTTGCTTTCACTACAGGCTTTGCTTTGAGAAGTTTTCCCTACCCGCCTGTGGAGAGCTGGCCTCTTAATTTTCTCTTTGTGGTTTTTATGTGCATTTCCTGAATAAGTAATGATGTGAGCATCTTTTTCATATGCTTGTTGGTCGTTATATGTCTTTGGAGGAATGTCTAATCAAGCCCTTTGCCCATTTTTTAATCCAATCTGGTTAATTTGCTTTTTATTGTTGAACTGTAGGAGTTCTTGATAAATTCTAGAAATTAACTCTTCATCAGATGTATGATTTGCAAACATCTTCTCCCATTCCATGAGGTGGCCTTTCTACTCTGTTGACTATCTTCTGTGATCTAGAAATAATTTTAAATCTGGACGTCATTCAGCTTTTTTATTTTAACTTCTGTTGCCTGTGTCTTTTGGCTTCATTTCTAAGAAATGGTTGCCAAATGCAAGTCATGAAACTCTTCTATGTTTTCTTCTAAGAGTTTATAGTTTTAACGCTTATGTTTAAGTCGTTTATCTATTTTGAATTAATTTTTGGATATGATGGAAGATGAGAGCTCAACTTCCAATCTTGCATGTGGCTATTCAGGTTTCGTGACACCATTTGTTGAAAAAGGACTCTCCCTTCCCCCATTGAATGGTCTTGCAGCATTGTTGCATTTGTTGATTAGTTTTAACGGTGTGTGTGTGTGTGTGTGTGTGTGTGTGTGTGTGTGTGTGTGTGTGTTTGTATGTGTGTACGCACATAAGTGTGTGAATCTTTGGGGTTTCCTAATATAATATTTTGCCATCTGTAAATAGAGATAATTTTACTTTTTCTTTCCAATCTGATGACTTTTTTTTCTTTTTTATTGCCCAACTGCTCTGGCTCGAACTTTCAGTGCTATTAATAAGTTAAATAAACAAAATGAAAGCAGGCATCCTTTTGTTGTTTCTGATCTTAGAAGAACTTTCAGTCTTTCTCCATGGAGTATGATGTTAGCCATGAGGTGTGCACATGTTTCCTTAATTATATTGAGATAGTTATTTCTATTCCTAGTTTATTGAGTGCTTTTTTTCATGGAAGAGTATTGAATTTTGTCAAATAGTTTTTCTGTATCAGTTGAGATTATCATGTGTTTTTTTCCTCCTTCCTTTTGTTGATATGGTATATTATACAGAGTTTATTGATTTTTTTTCATGTTAAACCAACCTTGCATTTGAGGAGTAAATCACACTTGATCGTCATGTGTGATGCTTTTAAAGTTGTCATTCTAAATAACAAACAGAGACTCTCTAAAGAAAAATGGTATTTACTTGGGAATGGACATTGCAATGGGAATACACATGCCATAGTAAAGTACGTGCACATTCAGGGCTTTTAATTTTTCTTTTTTAATTTTTTTGAGTTGGAGTCTCACTCTGGCGCCCAGGCTGGAGTGCAGTGGCACGCTCCCGGCCACCGCAGCCTCGACCTGCTGGGCTCTGGCGATCCTTCCGACTCAGCCTTCCAAGGAGCTGGAACTATAGGCGCGCGCTACCACACCTGGCTAATTTTTGATTTATTGTGGAGACGAGGTCTCGCCAAGTTGCCCAGGTGAGTCTTGAACCCACGGGCTCAGGCAATCCGCTCCCCTCGGTCTCTGATGTTGCTTGGATTACAGGCTGAGCCACCGAGCCCGGCCCCCATTCAGGGTTTGTAAAGAAAATATTTCTAAGCCAAGCTCGGTGGCTCAGCCTGTCATCCCACGCCTTTGGGAGGCTGAGGTGAGTGGATTGCCT
>NW_007074499.1:60228-85210 GCF_000164805.1 Carlito syrichta
TCGCCGGAGCCCAGCAGGCGAGGCTGCAGTGGCCGGGAGCGGCCCCTGCACTCCAGTCCGGGCAACAGAGTGAGACTCCAACTCAAAAAAAAAAGAGAAAATATTTCTAAAGAAAATCCACTAAAAAGAATTATATAATTGTTTTGAGATAATTATTTTTGGCTACAAGGATCAATGACAAGGTGGCATCGGTCCAAGGTTGGACAGGCAGTTGCCAGACAGACATCCTCAGAAAAAGATTTCTGTGGTGTGTGTGTGTGTGTGTGTCGCTGTGACAGCCTTTGTCCAAGGTTGTGGTTTTGCAGAGTCTTTGGGGCTAGTAAATCAAGGCTTCTTTAATGACCTTCCCCAGCTTTGCTTTCAATTTTGTTTAAAACACAAATGACTGCCTTGTGATTCTGACGACTTTCACACGTCCCTCTTTTGATCAAGTTCTGTCTCTGAATGCAAGGCTTATCAATCATTCTGCAGTTAGATTTTGGTTGTCCTTTGGTGCTGAGATGGGCCTGTCCTGGGTTGTTAGTCTGGTTCCACACAGGAGAAAGTGATTGGTTGACTTAAAATGAGTGTCAAAATCCTTTTAGTCACCTTTGAGCCACACGGGAGGTGTCTTATGGTTATTTTTATTTAGAAACATAACTTTTTCTCTCTATGGTCATTCTGATTTTTACCAAAGATAATCAGAGTAAGACAAGTTTGTTTGTAAAATAAGCTTAGTGCAGCCATAAGGAAGGACAAATATACGGACTTCACAGCAACTTGGATGGACTTTGAGTCTATCATACTCCATGATCTATCACAGAAACAAAGAACCGAGTACCGCATGTTCTCTCACTCATAAGTGGACCCTGAACATTTACCATAATACTGTAAGAAAGGAATTGGCAGTAGCAGGATACTGCCAGGAGGGTGGGCACACAACATCAATAAGGGACCTGATCTCAAACCAGGCAAAGTGGGGACCAAAGGGAGGCCCAAACTTTACCTGAATGATGTCCACTTGTATACCTAATCTTGAATTGTTCCCCACATCTTTAAAATAAAATATATATATTTAAAAACAATAAGCTTAGTTATATCAAATTTTACCTTCAAAACTGGTGATTTGACCTCGTAGTAATCTCAAATTGAAACACTCTTGAGATTAGGAAGGTAAACCAAGGGAGACTTCAAACGTTCTCTGTGGGACCTATAAGTAACTTAGATATGACATTCCAGTTAAAACCTTTGTAATGAGCCCAATATTTGTTCCAAAGAGAATGGATTCCTATTGCTCTTACAAAAACAATTAGATTGTCATAAAAAAATAAGAATACTCATGAATATTTTCCAAAGTTTGAAGAGATCAAGTAAGGAGAAAAAGTAAATACTTTCACTTTTGTTCGCAAATGTATACTTTACCAAAATGTAGTAATCTGTAGATAGTTTAAGACAAAAAGTTTCCTTAAATCCGGACAACAAAATAAGTAAAGAATTAACAATATTCAATATAATCCCTTTTTATCAGTTCATTTAGTTTCATGTGGTTAATTTTGTTTTTCTTGATTTTGATGAAAAGTTTCATGAATTCATCAGTTTCTTCACTAGAGTTCTGAATTCAGTCTATTGCTCTTAAGGTTATTAGAAACTGTATTTAAGAGTGCTTACTAGAGTTTTTTCCATAAATCTTATCACAGATGCCTTTAGAGAATAATTTTAAAACAGCAACTATGGACAATGTATATTTAGAATTACTATGGTTAAAAATCTGATGAAAGTTCCCCATGACCAGAAATTTCCCAGAGTATTTGGCTATTTTGTGGTACACAACGTAATGACCAGAATTATGAAGGATATTATATTTCTAAGAGTTTTAAATTTGGGAATATTCATATCAAAATATTCATAAACATACCTGAAAGAAGGCCTACCACTTATCATTTGACAATGTTTCCCATACAATCTATCCAATAAATCTAATCACCTAACTCTCTACAAGATGAGAAATATATTCACTGAGGCTCTCCAGGGTTTAAACTGGAAAATTTCAAAGTTAATTTTAGGTCAAAAAACTAAATTTAGAACTTGATTCTAGGGAAGTCTATCAAAGATGTCAAAGGCCCAAAACACTTGATCAAGACAGGATCTCAGGTCACTGTGGAAATAATAGTCACTCATTTAATTAGAGTGATAATCAAAGACTTCAAAAGCAATACAGAAAGTTACATGGGTGCAACCAAGTAAAACAAAAAAAAATCCTTGGCCAGGCATGGTTACTCCTGCTTGTAATTTCAGTGCTTTGGGAAGCCAAAGTGTGAGGATTGCTTGAGGCCAGGAGTTTGAGACCAACCTGGACAACAAAAATGAGACTCCCTCTCTACAAAAAAAAAAGTGGCCAGGCATGTTGGCACATGCTTTGTAGTCTCGGCTCCTCAGGAAACTGAGACAGGAGGATCACTTGAGAGTCCAGGAGTTCAAGGTTGCAGTAAGCTATAATTGTACCACTGCACTCCAGCCCGGGGAAACAGAGACAAGCCCTGTCAAAAAAATAAAAAGCACAAAAGTTCTTAACGCTTTCAAAGTTCAGTTCTCCTAAGTAACCAAAAAACTTGATAAAGACAGCGTGAAATCCAGGAAATATGATCATCTTTCTTCCTAGGCTAGTTACTGGAAGGTCAAAATAAGCCTTCTGTAGTGTGATTGTTTCTCTTTATGGAAAATTCTGGAAACCAAACCTAAAGAAAAAGAACTTGAACTTAGTCAGGCACAAAACAAGTGTGTCTCCAAAGTTATGAGTGTACCACATATCCTAGAAGAAGTAAACAAAAAAGTTGTACCTTGAGCAGAGCAATACACAGCCCTTAGGAAAAGGAAAAGCATGTGAAATTATCTGGTTACATGGAATGATTCAAAAACACCTAGAAAAGCCAGGAGTACAGAACCACGTTATACTGGAAAGCTCGAACCAAGGAAAAAAACTACAGAAGCTGACGAAAAAGGTGAAGGAGGGAGTTTATCACCCCGGTCAAGCGCAGCAATGCAACTTCTCAAGGGGGTAAGAGGGGGAACAGAAGACATGCAGCATGGCCTGCAATTCCCGCATAACAAGGTGCAGCAGAAACCGGACTTCTGAGATATGAATCTGAGGAGCTTCAAGCGGGAAACTACTTCAAGAAATGAAATTACCATTCTAAATGAAGACAGAACTTCTAACCTGAAACTAGGGAAATTCAATGAGGACTGTAAAACTGGAAAATTTCAAAGTTAATTTTAGGTCAAAAAACTAAATTTAGAATTAAAAATGAAAACTTCTTGCAGATTTTACCAAGAGTAGATCAATACTTCAAGAACACTTTGTTGTTCTAATATAGGGATCCAAAAATCTTAGTTTTCTTTCTGTCTGTCTATCTATCTATCTATCTATCTATCTATCTATCTATCTATCTATCTATCTCTCTGACAGGGTTTGTACAGGGATGGGAGAGGAGGTTGCAGTTAAAACAACTCATCATATAACCTCGCAAACAGAGCACAGGGTCGCAACGACCCGAAAAGCTAACGCTCTGCTCCAACAGCGTTCTGTTACTAATTGCTTTACTGCCAATATCTGAATCCCAAAGCTATGTGACTGATAACGCCCTGGAACTGACCGTTGGTGTTTGCTTTCCTACAGCTGCATCTCAGAGACAAGTGATTAGCGACATCCCTGATAGTGACTGGTTTACTGTGGACATCTGCATTCAAGGCCATGGGACCAGCAGCCTGTAATAGTGCTGACATCTGCATCTCAAGGCCAGGTGACAGATAGCTTAAACTCTGATAAGCCTCGACTAGGGTTTTGCAAATGGCCTGCAAAAGAACAAAGCCGCCGGTTTCTCTCTATAGAGCCAACCACACCCCCGCCACTCTCTTTTCTTTAATAAACCTTTTAAATCACCAGTGGCTTGTCTCTTCCTTCTTGGCATACTTTACTCTGTCTATCTATCTATCTATCTATCTATCTATCTAATCAAAGTTCAATCTTTAGAAGGACTTATAAATCATTCCCTTTTCACTATAGCCAACTTGATCACACATATACAATTCCTTTCATCACTTTTCCTCCACAAACTTTTGCTGCCTGTACAAACCTTTGACAACATACTTAGGTCTTTGGTTTTTGCCCTGCATTTCCTCTTTCTTAAATAACCATTTTACTTTAGGGTGAAAATTTACTTTCTTCTTTCCCTTATTTTGAAAAATTATTTTCTTCTTTTTTCAACTTTCCTTACCAAAAATATATCTTTATACTTGTAACTTTCTTCACATCCCTCTCCTACTCACCGGGAGTAGGTTCCTTTCTACCTTGTTCCCATTTCCTTTCTAAATTCATATTTTGAAACAACCTTAAAACAACCTCTGAATTAGATAAAATTATTCTTGTTTCAAGAAAGAATATATTTTGATGCTCTTTCTTACTTTTTTCTCATTAAAAACACATTTTACTTTTTGACACGTTTAGTATACAGAACTACATATATATGCATATACGTTAAGTATTTAACTCTTAGTAACCTTAATTTCTAGTAAAAATTTAGGAAGCAAAAACACTTCAAACTGGCTTTCACATATCAGTATTTTATAGATGAGAACCACTTTAGAAAACTGTTTTCTCATAACATGATTTTTAAATGTGTATTCAAAAGACCCAAATATGTTGATTCTTTCTAAAAAAAGTTTAAGAAGTCAGGAACAAATTCATAATTATGTTCAGCAACTTATGTTTCAGTATTTTATCTTATTTGGAAAGCACCCAAATATTTCACAAAATTTATTACTTAATTTAACATAAATTTAAGGGTTTAAGTTACCAAAGAAGATTTTTTAAAGCTGTGAAGTGCTCATTTATAAATTTCTATGTCCTTTAAATTCACCTAATTTGTTTATTATTAGCAATTATACCTAGATTGCTTATAAAAACTGAGATATTAGTCAAGGCTACTCATTATTTTCAACTATTTCCTTGTTGACCTTTTTTTTTTTTTTTTTTGAGTTGGAGTCTCACTCTGTTGCCCAGGCTGGAGTGCAGTGGCACGCTCATGGCCACCGCAGCATCGACCTGATGGGCTCAGGCGATCCTCCTACCTCAGCCTTCCAAGTAACCAGAACTACAGATGTACACTACCACACCCAGCTAATTTTTTGATTTATTATAGAGACGAGGTTTCACCATGTTGCCCAGGCTGGTCTCGAACCCATGGGCCCAGGTAATCCTCTCGCCTCGGCCTCCCAAAGTGCTGGGATGACAGACTTGAGCCACTGCGCCCAACCGTTAACCGTTTTTATTGCTTGTGAATATCATGCATTCGTCACCCAAGTAAGAAAGGTAAAGACATGGGTATCTCGCCAAAAACTTCGAAAATACACCTGTTTTTTTACTAAGCCAACAATATTAAATTAGTCTTACTCATCAGACTTAATAACAAAAACACTTCTATTTTCAATTAGGGTTTATGACGTTTCTGCCAAACCCTGAATTAGCTTCACTTATTAAAGTATGTATAAACAAAGATCATTCTGATTTTAGGCTGGGATTATAGTTTTTTGACCTTAGTGTCAAATACTGACAACTTGAAACATCCAGCAGAGACAAATAAAAAACTATTTGAGCAGGAAACCCAGGAAAAAAAAGTATACTGATAATTCTGAAGACATGTCTATTTTTATTTTATCAATAATTTTAAAATCAGTTTGTTTACCAAAGATTTACCCAAGTCATGTGAACTTGTATAAACTCCCCGGTTTCTAAAAGGGAAGTTGGATTGAAGTTGTATTTCTGACAGAATTGGACCTCTTCACATATCTAAGTTTTCTTTGCCCTAATCGATAATCTTATGAACTCCTCAGCTATGGACCAAAATTTTGGGTAAATCTCTTTTCATCCTTTTTCTAAGTTTCAAATGAGTTTGGGGATTAAATATTCAAATGTTTACAATCTAGCTAGGGCTGGCTGAATTGTATAAGAAAAACAAAATCTCAAAGTGGTCTTGAATTTCAGAAACAAGTTTGTCTTTTTTTTGTCAGTCTGTTTTGCTTGATTATTCAACATGTGTGGGGAAACAAGCTGTAGAAACGGATTTACAGTTTTTATTTCTTAGCTTTTTCTGGCTCATGCATAGCACACGAAGCAAGATTTTTCTACTGGACAGAGATGCCATCTATTATTACTCTGAGCTCAAGATTTTCACCTGTTTGATCTAAGAGCCTAACTTTCATAAGCATTTATATAGTTCTTTTTAGACTACCAATCTTTTAATGAACTGCTCCATCACTTTAAGTGGTTGGGAGTCAGGCCAGCCTAAATTTACATTTTCAAAAGGGATGACTCAGGTGTACAAGCCTCGGCTGTTGGTTGCCATGGAACTGCTGTGATTTGAAAGTCCTCTCTTTTTCCCTTTTCTTGGCTGAAATGTGCAAGCAAAACTTCCAGACAGCTTTTGAAATTAGCAACCGTAGATTATTTAATGCATTTGAAAAGTCAACAGACTCAGAGTAGACAGAGAAGAGGGAGGAACTTTTAAAAAGAGAGACAGTAATGTTAGGAGCCTGGGGAGTTGGAAGGATCCCCGCGATGGCCCCTCGTTTTAAAATATGCAGGTGGAAGAGCCACATAACCGGCTGGAATCCTGGAACCCTGGCATGCCTTAATAGTCGAGAATTCCATTTTGTTTCTCATGAATCCCTTGAGAGCAAAGAAAATCCTGTCAATCCTGCCAGGGGATGTTAGGAATTTGCACTGATGGTTTAGATGGTAGCGATAGGGCTTTTAAGTGGCCATCGCATGGCCATCGCAAGCCCACCATTTAGAATGTTAATTTTTGCTGCCAGAGAATGTTCAGAAACAAGCAAGGGAGGGAAAACAACAAAAGATTTGAATTATGTAAGCATGCGTGTAACCAAACCAAAATGAGACCAAAATTTTAGACCTGGCATGCAGATCAAGCAAACCATAGAATCAGGCAAGCAGAAGGAAGCACAAGTGAATTTGCCAAAAAATGTATGCCTCAGAGACAGAACTTAAGTTCTGTAGGAAACCAGAAGACCGTAGTCACCATTCTGGAGCAAAGACATTTTGGTATAAACTGTCTTTGTTCCAGAAAAGCCTTGTCAGAAAAGTCTTTTATCAGCCCAGGACAAATGCAGGTTTTCTCTATTTAAGGTGGCCTTATTCAAATCAGATCACCAAGTCAAAGAGCTTCCCTTCTACCAAAAAGTGAGATTTCCTTCCTCCAGAAAGGGAAAATGGGCCTGAGAGAAGACCCACCAGGACAGAAAGGGTGAGCCTTGGATGTGATGAGTTCAAAGGACTCCAGTGAGCACTGCACACAGGTCCCGAGTGGCGCCCATTCCGTCTGAAGGCGATCCTGCTTCAGGCTCCAGGTATGCCAACCTGTGTAAGCGAGGGCAACTCTCTAAAGGAAGGCGCATATATTGTGGCATGGTTGTTTTTATAGAAATACATCCGCCACCATCAACTATGTGCACATCCAGGGAGGGAAAGGGAGACCAAGGTTTGTGAAGGAAACGTGAGGAGGAATATATGATTGTTTAGAGAGAATTATCCTGGGCTGCAAGGATCCACAAGAAGGACGTATCAGTCCAAGGCTGAACAGGCAGCTGTGAGCACATGTACTCAGAGCATGATTCTTGTGGACAGTTGCAACAGCCTTGTGCAAGGTCACGGTTTTTGTGCCGTCTTTTGTAATGGTTTTTGTCATCAAGCATCTGTGCACGAGAACGGTCCTTTCACCATCTTCTCTGGCTGTGTGTGTGTGTGTGTGTGTGTGTGTGTGTGTGTGTTTTAACACAAGTGACTCCATTTTGATTCTGACAACTTTCACAATGTGTTGTTGAATTCTGTTAGTTTTTTGTTGAAGATTTTTGCATGAATGTTTATATGCAACATCGGTTTCCAGTTTTCTTCTCTTGTAGTATTTTGTCTGGCTTTGGCAGCAGAGTAGTTCTGGCCTCATAGAATGAGTTAGGAAGTATCCCCCCCTTCAGTATTTTGGAAGAGTTCGAGTTGGATTGGTTTAAATCCTTCCTTAAATGTTTTGTAGAGTTCTACAGTGAAGCAATCTGGCCTTGGGCTTGTGTTTGCTGGGAGGTTTTTGATTACTTAGCCAATCTCCTTCCTAGTTATACATCTGTTCAGATTATCTATTTATTCATGATTCAGTCTTAGGTAGGTTGTGCGCTTCTAGGAGTATCAAATTTCTGGTATACAGTTGTTTATAGAATTCTCTTACAATTCTTTCTATTTCTGTACATTCTCTTGTAATGTCCCCTCTTTCATTTCTGATTTTAGTTATTGGAGTCTTCTCTATTTTTTTCTTAGTCAATCTAGCAAGAGGCTTGTCAATTTTGTTGATTTTTTCAAAAAACCAACTCGGTCTTGTTGATTTTCTCTCTCATTTTTCTGTTGTTGATACTCTTCATTTTTTAAAAAGAATCTGTCTTGTAGATCTCTGTTCTAATCTTTAATTTTCTTCTTTCTGCTGGCTTTAGGTTTTCTCTCTCTTCTTTTTTTAAGTTCCTAAAGATGTAAATAGGTTGCTGACTTGAGATCATTATTTTTTTAATGTAAGTATTTACAGCTACAAGTTTCCCTCTTAGCACTGCTTTTATTGTAGGTCATACATTTTGGTGTGTTGTGTTTTCATTCTTGTTTGTCTTAAGACATTTTCTAATTTCCCTTCAGGTTTCTTTGGCCAATTGACTGTTTAAGAGTGTGTCGTTTAATTTTCATACATTTGTGAATTTTCCAGTTTTACCTCTGTGACTGAGTTCTAGTTTTATTCCATTGTGATCAAAAAAGAAATTTTGTATGATTTCAGATTTAAAATATACTAAGACTAAGACGTCTCTCCTGGGAGCTGGAATCATGGTATTGGGCTCCACAGTGGCTGTCGAGGTACGTAGTGCAACGGCGGCCAAGGACCAAGTGCCACCGGTGGGTCCTCGGGGTGACTGGAAGGACCCATCCTCTCCACCCAAGGTGGGGTCCTCGTTTAAGGACAAAGAGAGTTAAGACCCTCAGACTCACTATGTCTGCTTCTGTTCCATGTAAGACACCAGTCCCCGACTCACATAGACACACATAGAGACACATTCACAGACACACACACCCTCAGCTATATGCAGACACAGACACACACAGACTCAGACACACACACATAGAGACACAGACACACATGCATCCTCAGTCACATGCTTACACACAGACGAAACACTCAGACACACAAGTAAGATAATACGCAGACTGTCTTGAAGAACGTTTCATGTGCACTTGAGGAAAGTGTGTCTTGTGCTGTTCTGGGGTGGGGTATATGTTTCTGTATATATTTCTTAGGCTCAATTGGTTGAGAGTGTTGTTCAGGTTCCCTGTTTTTCTATGACCTTCTATCTGGTTGTTCCACTGATTACTGAGCGTGGATTTTGCATTCTCCTACTATTACTGTGCTGTTGCCTGTTTCTCCCTTCTGTTTGGCCACTGTTTGCTTCATATGTTCAGAGTCTGATGTTTGGTGCATATATATTCACAAGTGTTATAGCCTCTGTGCTCCACTGTGGCTACTTCTACGCAGAACTACCACCCAAGTCCAAGGGAGCTTGGAGGCTGAAGAAGGAGGCTGCTCAGTAGCTCAGAAAGCGACTTTTGATAGGGACGTACGAGCAGAAACCCCTGTGTCTCAAGCAGCAGCGAGACAAGATGGCGGGTTACTCTCTAGACTCAGGGCTTATACATCATAGAGCAGGGACACGTAGGACAATTGTAGGAAAACGCAGGATTCATGATCAAGGCTGTTTTGACCTAAGGGCAGGCTTTGTGGTAGGCATGTGCTCTTACACAAGGACCCACAGATAAGGCAGACCTCCTAGAGGCCTTTCTGGGACTGTGGTCAATCAGAAGACAACATGGTGGGTTAGCAGTCAAGATGGAGTTGCTCTGGCCTCCACTTTCGGGGGCGTTGAATGGCCTTGTATTGGCATATTGTTTGTATTTACAAAGTCAAATACATCAATTCTTGCTGGTATGATTTCTGGGGTTTCTGTTTAGAAAGATCTTAGCCACTTGAAAAATTAACACAGAAAACGCCCCATGCTTTCTTCTAGAACATTTATGCATTTTACATTTTAATACTTGGTCTACCCAGAGGTCCCAGCTTGGATTTCATCCTTACCGTGGTCCCTCGCAGGCATGCGGACTCCCTTGGCTGTCTCCCTGTTGTGAGACTTGCCTGACATAAGGTTTTCTGGCCAGCGACCTCCTTACCTGCCTCTCCCGCAAAACTAAAAACCCACAATGAGTGTCCTGACCCGCCTCCACAAACGTCTCTCACCCGTGACTACTGGCTTTCTGTGTCTCTTACATTTTCTGTTGGGAAAGAACTACTTTCTAGGTCAGGTGACCTTCACTGCTGGAGACGCAGGCCAGGGCACCGGTAAGAGACAGGAGGTGAGGGCAGCAGTGAGGGCACCATGACCCCAGATAAGTAGAGGGAGGAGGCCATGGAAAATGTCAGCAGGCCATCAGGGAGTTAATGAGTACCCCTCTTGCTTTCAGGCCAGAGATTCTAGCCAGGAGGTCAAGGACAGAGGGCCCTGCAGCAGGAAGGTGGGACTCAGAGGGCAGAAGGGGAAGAGACCTGGCCTCCTCTGGAACCTTGGCGAGATGCTCTGAGGGGCCAGAGATACAAGGGCACCCCTTCTCCTCTGAGACACGTGGGGGGCCTTGCAGTCCACCAAGGACTTGGACTCTGGGGTTTCAAAGGAGCTGGGGAGGACAGAAGGACCCCGAGGCAGAGGAGCCGGTGGGAGGACGAGGCAGTGTCCCGAGGCTGACACCGGTGAAAGCCAGGAGGCCACAGGGATAGTGGGAGCCCAGGATGGGGAGCAGGAGGAGAACACCTGACTGCCCCGTCACCAGCTCTTGCCTTTGGGAGGCCTGCCACGAGGGGGACTTCCTGATGGAGGGGATCCACCCTCTTCACCGACTGCTCTGCAGGGTCGCCAAGGCTGGGTGGCCTGGGTTCAAATCCTGGCTCTGGACAATAGGACCTGAAACGCCATGTGCCTCGGTTTACCCCTGGGCCGACTGGATGCAATAGCCCTGGCCGAGAGGGTCCCGGCATGCTCCCGTGAGGCTTAGGAGGGAAAGCGACTTACAGCTGAGCTTGCAAATTCCACCGGGACTCGTAGGCCTGGCCTTGCCCGGGCCGTCCACTGAAATTCTCAGGGCTTCTCGTGCTCAGGGACAGACTGACGGGGCAGGGATGCCCAGTCCCTTGTGACCAGGGACCCCATGTCCTGGAACTAAGCCTGGGGCGCTGCCGGGTGCTGGAGGGTGTTTGTGTTCAGCGAGGCTGACGTCCCTGGGGCCTTACTGTCTTTCTCTAGAGAGGCTTGGTCCAGTGGAACCAGCTGGTGCGAGGCCGCGTGGAAGCGGGTGCAGGAACCCCAGGGCCGTCGAAGTGCAGGGCCCGCTCTCTTGGACGTGCTCCCGAGAGCTGCAGAGAGGAAGCCCTGAGTCCACGCACGCCAAGGGCCTGGGGCTGTCCTGTTGCTCGACGGACGCCCAGCAAATGCCAGCTGCCTGGAGTCCTGACCCAGTCCTGGGACGGCTCTCCTGGGAGCTGGAATCATGGTATTGGGCTCCACAGCAGCATGCAGGGTGACGACGGCCAAGGGCCAGGTGCCAGCCATGGGTCCTCGGGGTGACTGGAAGGACCCATCCTGTCCACCCAATGTGGGGTCCTCGTTTAAGGACAAAAGAGAGTTAAGACCCTCAGACTCACTACGTCTGCTTCTGTTCCGTGTAACACACCAGTCCCCGACTCACACAGACACACAGAGACACACTCACAGACACACACACACCCTCAGCCACATGTGGACACACAGAAACACTCAGACACATGCAGACTCAGACACACAGACACAGGCAGACACACACATAGACACACACAGTTACATGCAAACTCATGGAGAAACATTCTCAAGGACACATAGAGACACGTGGATTCTGGCACACACACAAGGAGGAGCCCTGTCTCACCTGGGCCACACAGCACCCCTACAGGCTGCACACCAGACCCCCGGCCCACTGCCAGGTCTGGGAAGGTGTGGCAGCGACCAGGCTGTCGTCCGCTGACAGCGTGTGCTGCAACCACAGGGCCGGGACAGTGGTCCTCTCCTCAAGTCCCCGGGGAGGACAGCGGGGCCCAGGCCGGGGCCGGTCAGCGTTGCAGGGAGCCACTGCGTCCCTCTGCAGTCACGTGGGGTGGCCGCCTTTGGTGACTCCTGGTGGGCTGCCCCTCCGAGCGCATGAGTTTCCCAAACCACCAGCCTTTCCTTCGGAGCCTCAGTTTCCCCCACAAGGGGACCCGACGACACTGTCCCTGCCTCTCCTTGTGGGGAAACGGCTTCGGGGACAAGATGCTGTGAACCGTCGTGAGCCTCCATGGCAGGGAGGCGTGAGTGAGCACGGGCCCGTCCCTTGGAAGGAGCGCCCCATTTTTCCAGAGTGCCTCATGGCCCGACTGTGAAAAGTTTGCTTCTTTCTTTCCTCCTGCGGACTCAGAGCAGGCCTCACCATCCCCCAAGAAAGGAAAAGTGGGTGACACGGAGGCTGCACGGGCGAGGCCTGCCCTCCTCCTGCACCCGCCGGGCGCCACGGCCGGTCTCTGCCTGGGACGGGGACACAGGGTCTAGACAGCACGGCCAGGTGTCTGCGAGGGTGGCCTGAAGCCGCCCTGAGGTGCCCCGAAGGCGCTTTGCTGCAGAATCTGCCGGACGGTTGAGATGTGTGCACTCGTGTCCTCTCTCCCACCTACAGAAGCTTCCTCCAGGGAGGCCGCCTGAGTCCGCACCCCCCAGGGAGACTGGTGCCGCCACATCCTCTGGGGAAGCCCTGTGAGCCCCCACCCTCCAGCCCGGCCCCTGGAGTCTGTACCCTCTGGGGAGGCCCTGTGAGTCTGCACCCTCCTGGAAGACCCTGGGAGTTCCCACCCTGCTCACTGGTCTGCACACCCAGGGTGGCCCATCAGCCTCCAGGCCCTGGCTCTGTGGGGACCAACACAACGGCCACGGCATTTCCCTCCGTGTCCTGTGTGGCCTGCTGGCTCTCTTGTTCCGGACCCTGGTCCCCGTGGGCCTCCACCCGGCCTTCTGATGTCCCCTCCGCTGGCCCTGCCATCCCAACTCTGTCTTGGCTGGGCTCCCAAGCCGTCCTCGGGGGCACCTCCTTTGGCCCGTTCACCCCTCCACTCCTCGGGCCTCACCACCCTCTCACTGGAGAGCATGGCCGGCCGCAGATTGAGCGGTCAGGTGGGCCCCGCCGAGTCCCTGGAGCCTGCCAGCCTCGCCACGCATGGGGAGAGCGTCTGCAGATGTGGGACTCCAAGGGTCTCGACGTGAAAATGCTCGGTTGGGCCCTCACCGCTATGCCCGTCTGCTCACAAGAGAGGGCTGGGGGAGGGGAGACTGGGCACAGAGGAAGAGGAGGCGACAGCACCAGCAGGGACCGGAGTGGACAGCCGCGAGCCAGCCAACGCCGCAGCCGAGGGGTCGGAAGAGGAAGGGTGGCGTCTCCCCAGGACCCTCCGAGACGCTCGGCCTCCGGACGCCTTGACCTTGAACCAGTGATCCTGATTCTGGACGGAGGTCTGGGCCTCCAGAACGGAAGGGAACAGTTCTCTGTGAAACCTCGAAACCTGTGGAGATTTGCAGCCCCAGGGAAAGAACACAGGGCCCCCACGCTGCCGCCTGGGTGGTTGTCCTCACATGTGGTCCCTGCGTGAGGTGGGACTTCTCGGGGCAGAAGGAGCCCTGCTCCCTGGCATCGCCCGCTCCTGCGGTGCAGGTACAGGCCTCGCAGGGGACGGACCAGCCTCTTGCCGCCCGGGCTCTGCAGAATGTCGTGACTCCAGGGGCCTCGAGGCAAACTTGCTGCTGGTGAAGAGACGAAGGGGACGTCCCCAGGGTCAGGCGGGAGGTGACAGCCAGAGCTGGGGCAAGGTCCCATGTTGTCGGACTCCCAGCTGGAGTTGCTGGCAACCGAGGCATGGACACAAGTCATGTGGTCCTTCTGTTAATCTCTGCAGGACAGGGAAGCAAGCCACGCCTCCGCCCTACACTGAGACCTTCAGTGTCCACTGTCTTGAGTCCTACATGTTGACAGCACTTTGCACCACGGGTCTTTGCACACTCATCCGTGAGAAGCTGTGTGAACGAGGGATCGCTTTCCTGGTCCCGCAGGTGAGGACGCCCAGGCACAAAGATGTCAGGGCGGCTCAGGGGGACGTGCTGGGCAGAGGGCAGGGTGGCATTCCCGGGGTCCTCTCTGCCGAGCTGCCTTGGCAGCTGCATCCTGGTTTTCTTTTTTTTTTTTTGAGTTGGAGTCTCACTCTGTCACCCAGACTGGAGTGTAGTGGCCACTCCCGGCCACCGCGGCCTCGACTTGCGGGGCTCCGGCGATCCTTCCGCCTCAGCCTTCTGAGTAGCCGGAATTACAGGCATGCGCTACCACACCCAGCTAATTTTTTGATTTATTGTAGAGGTCTCACCAAGTTGCCCAGGTGGATCTTGAACCCGCGGGCTCAGGCAATCCACTCACCTCAGCCTCCCAAGGCGCAGGAGGACAGGCTGAGCCACCAAGTCCAGCTCATCCTGGCATTTTAATGCTGAAGGTATTCTACTGCTGGGAGATTGATCTGACGTAGATCAGATTCAGAACATATTTTGAGGGTATGAATGGCTGATGAAAGGAAACGTATTTTACCCCATGCACACGCCGACGTGGCTTCCCGAGCTCTCTGTTAAAGAAGCTCCCCAGAACCCAACACCGTCCGGTTGGCACAGATTGTTCCTGGCATCGTGGTGGTAGTGTTTACATGTCACCCCTGAACGGACAGACGGAGAGCGGAAAGCCATTTTTCATCTCATCCCGAAACGCTGACACCATGATGAGAAAGTAGAAGCTATGCATTGGAGAAATGCATACTTTAGGTAAAGATTACCTTTGCCAACTTTGTCCTTTCAGAAACACAGACTTCTCAAGCATGACCCTATCGACCCATCGTATACTTGGTGCCTGGTGACCAGCAACCCCCTCAGGGTTTTCTGTCCAGACTTCCTGGTGCCGGGCATTGGAAGTGTCTCAGCTCTTGTCAGTGGTGGCCCACGATTGGCAATCAAGTTTGCCTAGAGTAAAGGGAGTTTACAAGGCCTAAGACTTCACTCGTTGAGCCTAAGTTACGCAAATCACAAAACTTGTGTTACAAAAGTTATGCAGATCGCAGGACTTGTGACGCTCAGAAGGGGGAGTGGGTGGGGATTCGATCTTCCAGTAGGTTGGGTACTGTCTACAGGGAAGTCAAGGATCCCACAAGGCTGCCCCCTGGGAATGCTTAAGAGATAAGGGGAAATGCGCCCTCCATGAGCTCTAAGGAATGTTATTCTGGAATGTACTGGGGCACTGGGATTCTTATCGAGCCCTTCTCTAGGGGTTGTGATCATGTGGGTGGACATTAGCGGGTCTCTGTGTCACAGGGTCTCCAAGACATTCGCAGGTGGTCAACAAGGAAGTCACGGCAGTCCCGCCTATCTGATTGCAACACCTCCAAGGAAAAGGATTTCAGCCAGGGCTGGGGGCCTACGGGGCCACACTTATCTAGGGTGAAGGCCCGCTTCCTATCTGTGGGACGTGAACCTTTCTTAAGTTAATCTTGCAGCGAGACCTCATCTCTACAGTAAAATCAAACAATCAGCTGGGCATGGTAGTGCACGCCTGTAATTCCGGCTACTCGGAAGGCTGAGGCGGAAGGATCGCCGGAGCCCAGCAGGTCAAGGCTGCGGGGGTCGGGAGCGGCCACTGCACTCCAGTCTGGTCGACCGAGTGAGACTCCAACTCAAAAAAAAAATCAATCTTTTCTTCTTTCACCTCTTTGTGTGTTGCAATTCTTTGCACTACGTGGGTCTCTGGTTTGTGGGCGCACACCTCCGGCACGCCTATTCCGGCGGTGCTGCGCCCATCCATCCATCCACCCTCACCTGTCGGTACCCTGACGACCCCTTACGTGCGCAAAAGCAGCTTGGATTTCGGAGGGCGAATGCCTCTGGACACCGCAGGCCAGCACGGCGTGGAGGAGACCGCCGCTTGCTGGCTGAGCCACTGCCATTCTCCTCTGGTGACCAGGCCCCGTGTCCCTCACTTTCCCTGGCACACCCGCTCCCTCCGTCTGTGGGCTGACTTTTAACTGGAACTTTCTAAGGGGTTCCCTCGTGGGAGTTCCCTCCAGCCAGCCCTGTGCTTTTCAGATCCCGGCCGTCATTCCAGGCTCTCTTATGAGGAGAGACGCCTTTGAGGCATCTCACAGATTCTGGTTGTGTCAGTCAGGATGCGTTTGGTTGTGCTGCAGCGACAAAACAGGTCCCACCTCGGGGGCTGATTTCTCACGCACTCTGCGTGTCCCACAGGGAAAGATCAGGGGGCACCGCCCATCCTGGAGACCTGGGGACCAGGCAGACGGGACTTTATCTCCTCTTTCCCTGCTCTGGACCTTCTAACTCTAGCCCCTTCTGTCATTCCAGACACGAGTTGTGAGCATTAGAGCACCAACAGGAATCAGCAGACATCTCCTCCCCTCCTAGGGCTGGCCGTCAGCGTCTTCTGAGCTTGGGCAACCCGCCTTCCCACCGGGCCAGGCGCCGACCGTCTGAGGAGAAGGTCATAGGGAGAAGACATATTTTGTGCGTGTTTCTGATAAGGCTGATATTGAAGCCTGTGACCTACACCTGTGGGGTTAGGGCTCCAGCACTGGCCCGTGGGTTAGCCAGCTTCACAGCCTCTGCGGTGTGAGGGCCGGGCCAGGCCTCTCTGGGCTCAGTGTCTAGGCCAGAGCAAAGTTTCTGGGCTGGGGACACCAGGACAAGGGGCTTTAGAGAAATGAGTCATTTCGTGGAAACCTCATAAATTATTTACATTTCACGGGAAGGAAACTGGCACAGAGAAGCTGAGGTAGCTGCCTGGCATCACACAGCCCGCCCTACCCCAACCCCTCCCCTATGACGCTCCCCCGAGTTTCCCCCCCGAGGCATTACTGCCCATGTCCTTGCTGGGGGGCAGGGGGTTGCCTCAGGGATACCTAGTGCCTTTTTCTTACTCTCCACCCAGGGTGGCCCCTCTTTTGCGGTAAGAGCGGGGCCAGGTGTGCACAGAAGCTTTCTGCAGGGAATCCAGCGATGTGCCTTGTGAGTGTCCAACCAAGGCTGCAACTGTCCACAAAGCTTGCCTCATCTGCTGGTTTCAGTTTCCCTGTCTGTACGCTGGGGATGGCCATTCCCAGCCTGCGTCCTCCAGGACATTTTCGGAGCGTCGCATCAGACCGTGAGGCGCACGGCTGTCCCGCCACGTGTCTGTGGCACACGTGTCCTCCCCACGCCAAGGTCGCCCTGACGCTCTGCCCACCCTGCCTGGGCCCTGCTGATTTCCAGGGGAGCCAGGGAGTGCCCCTCTGGGGATGGGTGTTTGTTGACCGCTCTTGTGGGTCCGGGCAGAGCCTAGACTGCACACAACCTGCTCCCATCAGAGGCACTGGTCAGGCCTGGTTTGTTTACTGCCACCCACCGCCAGAGACCAGCATTCTCTGGGTAGGGCCTGGGTCTCCTTCTGAGCTCCACTCCCTGCAGGAGGCATGTGCTTGCTTGTTGGTTATTTGAACAAAGACCTGCCATTTGGGTTCGTGGGAAGGGTCAAGGGAGCTCTTGGGGGAAATGGTGTGTGATCTGCGTTTCCTTTGTCTGACTCAGTTCACACCCAAGGGAGCCCAGAGGCACCCGGTTCCCTTCTTCCCTCCCTCCTTCCCCCACCCCCTCGTTTTTCTTCTGCTTTTTTGGTTGAGAAGGTTCGCACGCAGCTGCCTAGACTAGAGTGCAATGGCGCGATCATAGCTCACTGCAGCCTCGAACTCCTAGGCTCAAGGGGTCCTCTGGCCTCGGTCTCCCAAGCAGCTGGGACTACAGACACATGCTGTCACACCCGGTCATTTTTTTCTTTGTTGTAGAGGTGGGGGCCTTGCAATGTTGTCCAGGCTGGTCTGGAACTACTGGCCGCCAGTGACCCTTCCGCCTTGACTTCCCAGAGTGTTCAGGCGTGAGACACCGTGCTGGCCTGACCTGCGAGTCTCACTTTGCCCGTGGGGCCAAGGGAAATACCCGTGTTTCCTTGATTTAGGCTTAAACACAAATTCGTGTGTTCTCTCCCTTGCAAACCGCTAGGCAAGGTGAAAGACCGTCATGGCTCGGATGTCCCTGGCTGAGCTGTTAGCCTGCGTTTCGAGTTTCCCCTCCTCAGTGAGCAGGGTGGGGTCTCTGCCTGCAGAAGAAGGCCACGTGGGACGCAGGGCGTTCCAGTGGCGCTGCCCTGAGCTGGTGTTCAGGAGGAACTGCTTGGCGCAGGGTGGACCCGGAGAGTGGAGCCAGCCTGTGCCGCTGGGACAGTAGGCCTGGACATGGGCAGCCCTGCCTTCTAGGCTTACGCAGGCAGGCCATAACACCTGCTGGGCCACAGTTTCCCCATCTGTACCCTGGGGATGGCCATTCCCAGCCTGCGTCCTCCAGGACATTTTTGGAGCATCGCATCAGACCGTGAGGCGCATGGCTGTCCCGCCACGTGTCTGTGGCACTCGTGTCCTCCCCATGCCAAGGTCACCCTGATGCTCTGCCCACCCTGCCCGGGTCCTGCCAATTCCCAGGGGAACCAGGGAGTGCCCCTCTGAGGACGGTAGACTTGTTTGAATTGGCCTCTCCCAGCTAGACTCCTGACTCGCGTGTGTGACGGACAATTCTTCAAAGTTCAAGGATGGTGTCCCGGGGGGCGTCCGCAGCAGGCGGCTCCTGTCTGCCCTGACAAGTACATCTGCCTCTGATCCGGCCCTTTGACTGCAGAATGCATATGTGGGTAATACGTGAGCCACGGCGTGGCCCGTTTGGTGCCAGGGGCTGTTTAAACACCAGTGAGATGAGCTTTGAAGAACGGCTGAGTCCACGTGGGGCAGCCAGGGCGTTCGCACGGGGCATGCCAGGCAGGAGCCATCTCCGGTCCTGGTGTTTAAGGAGGTGTTGGCTGTGCCTTAGTCAGCCGGGTGCCAGGGGAGCATGGCGTCTGCCGGGGCCTCGAGCCAGCTTTGGCCCACGCTAGACGTGGGGCATCGCCTCCCTCAGCCCCGGTTTCTTCAGCTTTGGATGTGGCATCTGAGAGCTCAGGGTGTCGCCTCCCGACCTCACGTGCTGCTCCGACGACCGCGTGAGGCCTGGCGGGAAGGCGCTGCCCGGCCCTGGCTCGTGGACAGGGCTCGCGAATGCAGGACACGTGGGCCCCACACCCGCCCCTGTAGACACCTGATGGAAATCACGGATGCAGGAGACGCGGGGCCACATCAGCCTCTGCTGACTCAGGGACGGAGGTCACGGACGCAGGAGACACGGGCCCCACCCCGGCCTCTGCTCTGATGGCCTCAAAGGCCACTCCGCAATCTGGTTTGATCCCTGCCCACTCAAAGAAAAGTTTTGCTGTGAAGGACAAGGGCACGGGGGCTCCAAGGGGCTTGGGGGCTCCAGCAAGCTCTCTCAGTGGGTGGGGCATGGCAGCTGGACTTGGGCCCATGCCCTCATCACTGGAGGTGCTAAGGGAGGTCTCCTTGTTTGCGGATTTGTGAAGGTCGCAGGCTCTGATGCGGACGCGAGGACACGTGCTTGGGAAACAGCGGTGTCACGGATTAGCCCGAATCGTGTGAAAGGGCCAACGTGTCGCCATTTTGAGCTAAAAAATAAATTCCTACAACTCCGCCTGGCACTGAGAGTCCCTCGGTCCCCGTGAGTGGCCGTGATTCCTGCCTCCGTTGAGAGGGCCTGGCATCCCAGGACAAGCTCTCCGGATAGACAGGGGCACAGGCTCCTTCACCAGGGCCTCTGGGCTTCCTGGCTGAGCTGTGTGGCCCTCATGGCAAAGGCTGCCCGGGGACAGGCTCCTGCCGGGTCACCAGAGCCATGGCTGTCCTTGGGGAGGACCCCGGGGAGAGCCAGGGACACGAGGGAGCCGGGCTGCCCGTGGCCCCGTCAGGACTCAGCCAGGAAGGAAGGGCGGGTCGTGGGTGGACGCATGCTGTGCTTCCTCGCCCGTGACTGAGGATGCTGGCAATGACCGTCAGAACCATCCGCAGGTCTGCGGCCACGGGATCGGGGAGGAGAAGGGGATGGAGGGTGAGTGTCCCCTGGAGTCTGGGGGTCCTGGCTGGGTCTGAGGGGGATTGAGAGGCCCAGATGTCGAGAATCCCCTTCACCTCCCTAGAAGGAGAGCTGTGAGGACTTCTCGGGGCAGGTGGACCAACAGGGACAGGGCTGGGGACCTGGTCCAGCCCCATGGAGACAGGGCTCCAGGAAGAATCAGTCCTGGCTAATTCACGACAGACCCAAGAGAGGGAGGGCCCAACCCAGCCGGATGACAGGGCCAAGAAGGGGACATGGTTTCCCCCTCTGTGGCGGCAGACGCTGCCACCCAGGCCAGGCATGGGTGGGCAGCTCCGAGCCCCAGGAGGGTCGCCTTAGGGTGGGCACAGCCCGGCCCGGCAGGTGAGGGACTGTGGGTCTGCAGCTAGGGGGCACTAGGGAGGACAAGGGGACGCTCTTGGGGCCTGGGCTCGGGGGATTCCCAGACACGAGCTCAGAGCCCAGCGTCTTCCACAGACGTGGACCCAGGCCCGCAGAGGGAGGTCTGGTCTCCTCCACCAGCCCGACGGGACCCTGGCAGCCCAGGTGCTCCGCGAACAGCACCCGGGGAAGCCCAGAGAGTGCTGAGCCCTGAACCCTCACAGCCTCGAGGCCAAAGGAGGACGCAGACACACCGGGGAGGATTTGCCGCCTCGCAGGTGTGGCCGGGCAGGCTTTCTTTAATGACACCGCAGGGCCTGGCCAACCGGTGGGTGCTGATGGCGGTTATTTCTGAGTGGGGTCCATCACTCTGCCCATGAAGAGCGGACTCTCGGTGTTTTGGTCAAAAAGCATCATGAGGAAGGGCCTGTCGAACTTGACCTCGGGGGGAATAGACATGGGTATGGCTTCAAGAAAGGTGGCCCCAGCGGCTTCCGTTCCTCTCTCGTCTACGGTCAGCACAGCCTTGTGCACGGCCTGGAGGGGAGAGAGACAGAGGCGTGTCCAGAGGCTGAGCTGTGGCTTCGACCCGGCTGGGAGCGGCCCCTGGGGGGGCTTTGTCCTGGGGTGCACCCCTGGGCTTCGCTTTCCCTGGATGGGCCCGGCCCGTGGCGCCCTCCCTGACCGCGGTCACTGGGCCTTTCTCTCTCTCCAGGCTGGGTCTGACTCTCCCAGCTCCCCCGGCTGGCCCCTTCCCACCTTCCCGACCGGGTCTCTCCCCCTGGGGAGCCCACACCCCTCAGAGGGGAGGAGCGTTCACGCTCCGTGTCGGCCCGCAGGACCCTGGACTCCGGCGTGTGGGTCCGTTACGCTCCCTGGGGACGGGGACTCTGGCGGGCCCTTCTCGGGGCCCGGACCCGGCGGCCAGGCAGCCGTGCGTGGAGCTGACTTGTTCTTTGGGCACCCCGGACTTTCCTAACTAAGTGGCATTCAGCTGAGAGAACACCCTCGTTCAGGCTTGGCGATTTGCCCGTGCGTCCAGATCTCGTAGGAGGAAGGGGCGAAGTCCTCCAGAGTCCCCAAGCCCGTGTGTCTGTGTAAATATGGAGAAGTTGAGGCCCAAAGTCTAAACAGAGAGGAAGAAGGGCCGGGTGACCCAGGGGAGGCCCTAATGCTGCCAGCACGGGAGACCCTGCCCCCTCAGCCGTCTGGCCACGCCCCGTCCCGCGAGTCGGGGCACCCTCTGCCCATCTGGGTCTTTATTGTGTCTCTGGGCCCCTTCCTCAGTCCTCCAACCGAACGGCACCGGCTCCCGTGTTCTGCCCAAGCCTCACCAGGGGCCACGCGGTCGTGGGGTGATCTCACCTTGGAGAGCTTCAGGGCTGCGTCCTCCGTGACCCCTGAGAGGTCAGCCTTGTTGCTGAAGACCTTGGTGACGCCCATCTCACCCAGGACTGTCTTCAGATCGTAGGTTCCAGAAACAGTCATCTTGGGCAAATATAACTGAGCAGACCTGTAATACAGGAAAAAAATGCAGGGGTGTCAAGCATTTCTCTGGTTCTGGGACTCACCACCCACATCATGTTTTCGTTTCTGGTTATTTTTCCTACTTCACAGATTCTCTAAAACCAATAGGAAATATTTTTCTGCTTAGTGCTGTGTCCTCTCCTCCTCTAGACCAAAAGTTGGCCTTGTGTGATCTGCTTTTAGCCCCTTGACACATAGAGTCAAAGAAGGTTCGCATTTAAGGGACCGTCTTGTCCGGGTAGCTTCTGAAATGCCACCTTCTCCGAGAAGCTCTCCAGGCAATGTCTGAGTGTCTTCCTCAAAGCGTGTCTCATCTTGCCCTGCAGTGTTTGGTCACCTGGTCCCCAGTCTGGACTATCCCCAGGGCTGGACACCCATGGGAACGAGGGGCGTGGTGGCAGGAGCCCAGTGACACCTGCCAGTGAAGGACAGAAGGGTGTCGAGGCCAGGCCGCATGCCCAGCTCTCCTTTTCCATGGGGAAAAGCAACTCCCTAGATGGATCTGGTGTGAGCAGGCAGCCTGGCTCCAGGCTCTCTGGGGCCAGTTCCAGTCTCCCCGTCTCTCCTTTCTCAAGCCCTAGGGGGCTCAGGGGGGAGCGGGGTGGGGCGTGGGGCTCAGCCTTCTAGCGTGTTGCTGACCCGATGCCTTTTGCGTCCTCATGTCTGTGGCAGGGTTCCCAGTGATCGGGCGGCAGCCAGGCAGAATGCACAGACATGCACTCGAGGGGCACGCGCTCAGGTTTCATTGACGACTGGGCTCTCGATCCAACCACCCTGACCACTGACAGGGCAGCCCAAGCATCGGCACGCGTGTCCTGGACACTCCAACCCTGGCGCCTGCTTGTCCGGGCCTCGTCACCTAGGCTCTTCTCTGTCCACCCAGGGTCATTCTACCCTTGGCCTCCACCCTGGACAGCTGCCTTTGCCAGGACGCCCGACCTTGCATCTAGGTTCCTCCAGAACATGGACTGGCACTGCTGTCTCGGCCCCAGCCAGTGAGGAAGGACAGTGGCCATGCCGGGAGGGAAGACCCGGGGACAGGATGTTGCCACCTCCCCCCTGGGTACTGCCCCTGTCCCAGAGCCTGGCTGGCGCTTCCTGAGCCCAGTGGGGGCCTCTGTCTGGAAGCACAAGGTTATGCACTTGGCAGTGACGGAGGAAGGCGGGGTCCTCCCTCCCACCTTCTGGCCAGGGCTCACAGGCCTCAGTCCCATCATGGCTCGGGGGCCCGCGCAGCCTCCGGGCCATCCCTGCGGGGCATCACCTCTTGAATCTGTCTTCTAGGAACTTGTGGAGGTCATCCTTGCTGAGCGTACGCTCCAGGTGGTGCAGCTTGCCCTCGTCGGGCAGGAAGAAGACGGCGGTGGCGTTGCCCAGGTAGTCCATCTGCAGCACCCAGCTGGACAGCTTCTCACAGTGGCGGACGTCAAACATGCCCAGGCGACTCATCATGGGCGTCCGCACGGTGGTCGCCGAGTCCACGTGGAAGTCGTCCTCCGTGGTGAGCTCAGGCTCGAAGGGCTTCTCCCATTTGCCTGGAGAGGGGAGGGGTGGCCATCAGCCAGGGCGGGCAAGGTCTGGATTAGGGTGGTGGCACGAAGACGCCCGAACTCCCTCACGGCACACATCTCTCTGAGCCTCAGCTTTGTCGTCTGCAGAAGGGGCTGAAACCAACCATCCAGGCTACTGGAAAGGGTTCTGGGGGGCTAAGACTCAAGGAAGATGTGGCATTTCCATATCACAGGGGTAAAGCCATGCCGTCCTGCCTGGCCGAGTGTGCATTTTTATTTGCGTTCCATGTTTATTTGGGGGTGACGGGGCATCGTCGGTCGTGTTTGGCATTCCCGTCTGGGGTTCCCGCCCCTGGGTAACTGGCATGCAGTTATCCATTCAGAGCAAACATTCTGGTTTCGACACCTGAGCTCACTTCCTGGACTCACGTGGGATGTGCAGGCGACTGGACAGCCTCCCGCTCCGCCCCACCGAGAGAACGAGTCACCCTCCCTCAGGGCTGTCGGGGACAGGTGCCAGAGGGCCCAGGAACGCAAGGTTCTTCTTGGACAGGAGGCGGGCGTGGGACTGGAGAGGGACCAGCCTGCCGGAGGCCATGGCAGCACCCGCCTCGTGCTGATTCTGGCCTGGGTGCTCTCCTCTGCCCTGCTCTGCCTTGACAGTCGGGAGCTGCAGGGTGAGGAAGCAGCCCTGGCCTGGCTCCCAGCTCCCTCCCCAGGCTCCTTCCAGGGGACAGTAGGAGCTGGTGGAGACCGCCCACGGACCCTGGCAAGTTACCCACTCAGGGTGGAAGGCGGCTGAGACACTGTCTGTTCACTGTCAATAGCTACGGAGTGGTCGTGGCAGGGTTTGAAACCAGGTATCTCAGACTGCAAGGCTGACACTGCTTCTAGGACACAAAGTGTGTTCCCTGAAGCGATTCCCTTTACGCGGCGTGCTGCGGTCTGTGTTTCTAGCTCTACGGTTTAGGAAGTATTACACATTTCTATGCTTAAAACACACCCGAGGATATTAAAAACACTGAAAAGTCCTGCCTGGCCATTGATGATTTTGACTGTTTAATCCATTATCCCCAAACTTATTCAACGGTCAAAAATGTTTTCATTGCAGCACTATTCACAACAGCAAAACATGGAATTGAAAGTAGACTGGATTAAAAAGGCAGTACCTATGCACGATGGAATATTGTGCAGTCACAAAGAAGGACAAAATGATGGACTTCTCAGCAAACTGCATGGACTTAAGTCTTTTTTTTTTTTTTTTTTTTTTTTTTTTT